>NC_091465.1:12311688-12561688 GCF_027789765.1 Dendropsophus ebraccatus
TTTTTTTTAAATACATGAAGATGAATGTCCTGTCAGCTCTGTGTCTGCTTCTGTTAATTGCTCAGTCCTGTTGACATGCCCCCTCCCTGGAAATCCGTCATTTGTAGCAGCTTTGTACAGACTCTGATAGCAGCATCAGATAACAGCCCTGACACAAACAGAAACAAAACCTCCACCCCCACCTCCTTCACTTAGCAGCATGCCCTGGTCACTTAGCAGAGCTGATCTCCCGGGTGTTGTGTGAGGAGCAGTGCAGTGGAGGTGCTGGATGGAGGGACAAGTACCTAGTGCTTCACCCAGGGGGGACATGCCACCCATGACTCCAATATACTGCATGAGGGAGAGTGGGTGAGTCATTGAGGGGAGGACTACAAGTGCCAGCACAACACAGCTGTAGTCCTTCCATAGTACATATAACATTCACTATCAGATGTCTCCAGAAGGTGCCCCCACCTCCATGGCTGACTTTATCCTACAGTGTTATGAGAGCAGATGACTGTATCTAATCCCACTGTGTGGGATACCATCTGCTGGGGCTCTGTATCTAATCTTACTATGTGATACCGTATGTTGGGGACACTGGGACACAGCCAGTGGACTGGAGCAGCAGAGCACACGCAGGCCTCTCTCTTAGCAGGGAGAGAGGACGGACAGAACTTGTCTCCTGAAGGTGGAGGACAAGACTCGACTGAACAGGAACAGCAGAGCAACACACCCTATCCCCGCAGGAGATAGACTGAGGTAGAACAGGAAGTCACATGGTAACCCCAGCCAAAAGCTCGATGACCATTGGAGTTACCATGGAAGCAGGGGAAGTCACGTGACATCCAGCCATTGCATCATCACACCATTAGGCATACACAGAAAAATATACATGAGAAGTATCATACTTGACCACTGGGGGGCGACATAATACCATTAGACACTGATACCTGAATATACATGCAATAAATGAATGAAATAGCAGACCTGAATACTGCAGGGGTGACACAACACACGCTGTTTGCAGTGGACCATAGCTTTCCAGAACAGAACTGGCTATAATAAAAGTGTGAGCATAAGAAGGGCTGTTCTGGGACACTGCAAATATATGTATCTAAGTGGCTATCTATGTTTTTATGTTATGTTGGTCTATGTATGTGGGTATTGAGTGTTTTTAAAAAAAATAAATTATAATTAAAAGTTATATTTTATCTTAGTCAGCACGCTTTTCTGTGATTTAGTTAAGTTGTTTTTTAAGACAATAACTGCATCATCTGCTGAACAGACCCCAGGACAGATCTTGGATTAAAAGCAGCTATCCGAAGGTACAAGCGGTTGGAGGAGGGGGAGGCAGATTTTGGTACAGAGTCGCTTTAAACATATCCTAGGTCTGCTTCATATCTCTTGTATACTGGCAAAAATGACAATGGGTTTCCTCTAAAACAGGGGTGGGGAACCTTTTCCATGTTGAGGGCCAGTCGGGCATTTATAAAATGATTTGAGGGCCGCATACCGTGCGCAGCAGGGTAGCGTGGGTTTGCAGCACCCGGGACAAGGCAAAGTATTGTTCCCCTAATGCCCCTGCTATTGTAGTTAACCCCCAGTCATGCCCCTTGTACCTGATGTGAATCCTTAGTGATACCCTGTAGCCTGAGTTAACCCCCAGTCATGTCCCTGGTAGCCTAATTACCCCCCCCCCCCAGTGATGCCTCTGGTAGGCCTAGTTAATCCCCCCCAGTCATGTCCCTGGTAGCCTAGTTAATCCCCCCAGTCATGTCCCTGGTAGCCTAGTTAAGCCCCCAGTCATGTCCCTGGTAGCCTAGTTAATCCCCCCAGTCATGTCCCTGGTAGCCTAGTTAGCCCCCCAGTCATGTCCCTGGTAGCCTAGTTAACCCCCCAGTCATGTCCCTGGTGGCCTAGTTAGCCCCCCAGTCATGTCCCTGGTGGCCTAGTTAGCCCCCCAGTCATGTCCCTGGTGGCCTAGTTAGCCCCCCAGTCATGTCCCTGGTAGCCTGGTTAACCTCCCAGTCATGTCCCTGGTAGTCGAGTTAGCCCCCAAGTCATGTCCCTGGTAGCTTAGTTAGCCCCTCAGTAATGTCCCTGGTGGCCTAGTTAAGCCCCTCAGTCATGTCCCTGGTGGCCTTCTAACCCCCTCAGTCATGTCCCTGGTAGCCTAGTTAACCCCTTAGTGACCGCCGATACGGCTTTCTACGGCGGTCACTAATGGTCCTTATTCTGCTGCCATCAGCTTTTTACGGCGATGGCAGAGAATAAGGCTGCGGGGCCGGGACGGCCCCCACCCCATCCCCCCGGCTTCCGGAGGTAGCTGAGGGGTTGGGGCAGTGTGTGGGGTCCGTCCCGGCCCCCCCCCCCTTACCGACGATCGCCGCTATTAACGTTATAGCGGCGACCGTCGGTAAAGGAGATTACCGGTGCCGCCGCCACCTTTCATCTCCCCCCGCCGTGAATCTACGGCGGGCGGAGATGAAATAAGTGTCCCCCAGACCTCAGATCAGCCCCCCCTAGTGCCCCAATAACTAACCCCCCTCCCCCGGCAGCCATCATTTCCAAGATGGCCGCCGCCATCGCTGTGAACCGACTAATGTCGGTTCACAGCGATGTAAAAGTTAAAATGAATGAAAGCCCCATGCTCTCCGCCACCGGAGGTAGCGGAGAGCATGGGGCAGTCATCGGGGACCCCCCTGTGGGGTCCCGGTACAAGCGATCAGCGGTATATACTATATACCGCTGATCGCTTGTGCCATGTGCATCCAGGCACTTTTTATCCCCTGTTACCATGAATGATTGGTGACAGGGGATAAAAAGTGATGTCCCCCTACCCCCCAAGTCGCCCCCCACCCCCCCTGTCACCCCCGTCCCCCAGTCACCCCCCCTTCCCCATATACTCACCGGATCCACGGAGCTCCTTCCTCCTCGACGTCCTGGCTGGTTATGAAGTGCGCATGCGCTTCACAACCAGCCAACTCTGAAAATTTAAAGTGACAGAGACCAATTTGGTCTCTGTCACTGAACTATGATTACTGAGATAGAAAATATCACAGTAATCATAGTAATACAGTGAAAATGAATATGTAAAGTACAAAAAGTGACAAACATACAAAAAAATAAAACACACACTTTTTATTATAGTAATAATTGCAGTTTACTCCCAAATTACCCCTAACCCCTCCCCAGATTACCCGTAACCACCGCACGTTGCCCGTAACCACCGCACGTTGCCCGTAACCACCGCACGTTGCCCGTAACACCGCACGTTGCCCGTAACCACCGCACGTTGCCCGTAACCACC
The DNA here is from genome assembly GCF_027789765.1 of Dendropsophus ebraccatus. NCBI lineage: Eukaryota > Metazoa > Chordata > Amphibia > Anura > Hylidae > Dendropsophus > Dendropsophus ebraccatus. The sequence goes on from NC_091465.1 coordinate 12,314,981, forward strand.
ACAAATTGCCAGTGACCCCCTCCCGATTGCCCGTAACCACCCCAAATTACATGTACCCACCCCAGATTACCTATAAGCACTTCAGTTTATCAGTAACAATCCCAGATTGTCTGTAACCCTTCCAGGTTGCACATAACCCCCCAGGTTCCCCGTAATCATGCCAGATTACATGTAACCCCCCCCAGATTGCACGTAACCACCGCGTGTTGCCTCTGACCACGCCACGATGCCTCTGACCACGCCACGATGCCTCTGACCACCACATGTCGCCTCTGACCACCGCACGTCGCCTCTGACCACCGCACGTCGCCTCTGACCACCGCACATCGCCTCTGACCACCGCACGTTGCCTCTGACCACCACACGTCGCCTCTGACCACGCCACAGCGCCTCTGACCACCCCAAATTGCCAATGACCCCCTCCAGATTGCGGTGCCCATGCCAGATAACAGGTATCCACCCCAGATTGCCTATAAGAACTTCAGTTTATCCGTAACCACCCCACATTGCCCGTAACCACCCCACGTTGCCCGTAACCACCCCAGATTGTCAGTAAGCACTGCAGGTTGCCCGTAACCACCCCACGTTGCCCGTAACCACCCCAGATTGTCTGTAAGCACTGCAGGTTGCCCGTAACCACCCCAAGTTGCCCGTAACCACCCCAGATTGTCTGTAAGCACTGCAGGTTGCCCGTAACCACCCCACGTTGCCTGTAACCACCCCAGATTGTCTGTAAGTACTGCAGGTTGCCCGTAACCACCCCAAGTTGCCCGTAACCACCCCAGATTGTCTGTAAGCACTGCAGGTTGCCCGTAACCACCCCACGTTTCCTGTAACCATCCCAGATTGTCTGTAAGCACAGCAGATTGCCCGTAACCAGCCCACGTTGCCTGTAACCAGCCCACGTTGCCTGTAACCAGCCCACGTTGCCTGTAACCACCCCACGTTGCCGTAACCACAGCAGGTTGCCCGTGACCACCACACGTTGCCCATAACCACCCCTCGTTGCCCGTAACCACCCCACGTTGCCTGTAACCACCCCAGGTTGCCGTAACCACAGCAGGTTGCCCGTGACCACCCCATGTTGTCCGTAACCACCCCAGATTACCTGTAACCACCTCAGGTTGCCCATAACCACCCCTGGTTGCCCGTAACCACCCCACATTACCTGTAATCTCATTTTTTTTATTCTATTTTAGTAACTGCGCTATTCTAATAACCATTACTAGCTGCAATTTTGCTCCTGTAAATTGGCGCTCCTTCCCTTCTGAGCCCTGCTGTGTGCCCATACAGTGGTTTATGCCCACATATGGGGTACCGTTGTGCTCAGGAGAACCTGCGTTACAGATTTTGGGGTACGTTTTCTCTCCTGTTCCTCGTCAAATTGAGAAATTTCAAACTAAACCAACATATTATTGGAAAAATTTGAGTTTTTCATTTTTACTGGCCAATTTTGAATACTTTCCTCTAATACCTGTGGGGTAAAAATGGTCACCACACCCCAAGATGAATTCTTTGAGGGGTGCACTTTCCAAAATGGGGTGACTTTTGGGGGGAATCTATTCTGCTGACACTACAGGGGCTCTGCAAACGCACCTGGCGCTCAGAAACTTCTTGAGAAAAATCTGCACTGAAAATGCTAATTGGCGCTCCTTCCCTTCTGAGCCCGGCTGTGTGCCCATGCAGTGGTTTATGCCCACATATGGGGTATAGTTCTACTCAGGAGAACCTGATTTACATATATTGGGGTGACATTTCTCTCCTGTTCCTGGAGAAATTGAGAAATTTCAAACTAAAGGAACATATTATTGGAAAAAATCGAGTTTTTCATTTTTACTGTCTACTTTTGAATACTTTCCTCAAACACCTGTGGGGTCAAAATGCTCACCACACCCCAAAATAAATTCTTTGAGGGGTGCACTTTCTAAAATGGGGTGACTTATTGGGAGATTTTACTCTGCGGACACTACAGGGGCTCTGCAAACGCACCTGGCACTCGGAAACTTCTTCAGCAAAATCTGCATTGAAAAAGCTAATTGGCGCTCCTTTCCTTCTGAGCCCTCCTGTGTGCCCATGCAGTGGTTTATGCCCACATATGAGGTACCTTTTCACTTAGGAGAACCTGCGTTACAAATTTTGGGGTACTTTTTTCCTCTTGTTTCTCATAAAATTGAGAAATTTCAAACTAAAAGAACATAATATTGGAAAAATTTGAGTTTTTCATTTTTACTGTCTACTTTTGAATACTTTCCTCTAATACCTATGGGGTCAAAATGGTCACCACACACCAAGATGAATACTTTGAGGGGTGTACTTTCCAAAATGGGGTGACTTATGGGGTGTCTGCTGACACTACAGGGGCACTGCAAACGCACCTGGCGCTCAGAAACTTCTTCAGCAAAATTTGCATTGGAAAAGCTAATTGGCGCTCCCTTCCTTCTGAGCCCTGCTGTGTGCCCATACAGTGGTTTACGCCCACATATGGGGTACCGTTGTACTCAAGAGAACCTGCATTACAAATTTTGGGGTGCTTTTTGTCTCATATTCCTTTTGAAAATGAGAAACTTTAAACTAAACGTATATATTATTGGAAAATTAAAATTTTCAATTTTTTTACTGCCTAATTGTGAATACTTTCCTCCAGCCCCTATAGGGTTAAAATGCTCATTATACCCCTAGATTAATTCTTTAAGGTGTGTAGTTTCCAAAATGGGGTCACTTATGGGGGTTTTCAGGATACCAGACTTCTAAATCCATTTAAAAAAAGAACTGGTCCCTAAAAAAATCAGTTTCACGAAAATGTGATAATTTGCTGATACATTTCTAAGCCCCATAACACCCTAAAAAAGTAAAATATGTTTACAAAATTATGCCAGAATAAAGAAGACATATTGGTAATGTGACTTAGTAACTAATTTATGTGCTACGACTTTCTTTTTTTAGAAGCAGAGAATTTCAAAGTTCATAAAATGCTAATTTTTTCAATTTTTCATGATATTTTGATGTTTTTCACAAAAAACACACAAAATAGTGACCAAATTTTGCCACTAACATAAAGTGCCATATGTGACGAAAAAACAATCTCAGAATCGCTAGCATACGTTAAAGCATCACTGAGCTATAAGAGCATAAAGTGAGACAGGTCAGATTTTGAAAAATTAGCCTGGTCATTAAGGCCCAAACTAGCTGCAGCACGAAGGGGTTAAGCCCCTCAATCTTGTCCCTGGTGGCCTTCTAACCCCCTCAGTCATGTCCCTGGTGGCCTAGTTAAGCCCCTCAGTCATGTCCCTGGTGGCCTAGTTAAGCCCCTCAGTCATGTCCCTGGTGGCCTTCTAACCCCCTCAGTCATGTCCCTGGTAGCCTAGTTAAGCCCCTTAGTCATGTCCCTGGTGGCCTTCCAACCCCCTCAGTCATGTCCCTGGTGGCCTAGTTAAGCCCCTCAGTCATGTCCCTGGTGGCCTTCTTAACCCCCTCAGTCATGTCCCTGGTGGCCTTCTTAACCCTCTCAGTCATGTCCCTGGTGGCCTAGTTAACCCCCCAGTGCCTGCCCCAAATAAAAAAAAATAAACATCCCACTCACCTTTCCTCCGCTCTCACGCTGCCCAGGTCCTCTTCTTCCTCCTCTCTTCTGTGCCGGTCTTCTCCTGCAGGCGGCGCGCAATGAAATGACGTCATCGCGCGCGGCCCGCAGGAATCAGAAGACGTGCGCCCCTCTGCTGGGGAAGGAGCCGGCACAGACACAGGAAGATGTTGTGTATGCCAGTTCCTGCCTCACCAGTGCGGCGCACATCACAGGAGAGCCGCAAACTGCAGGAGACAGAAGATGTGCGCCGCTCTGCTCGGGAAGGAGCCGGCACTCACAGCATCCTCCTGGCAGCTGTCACAGACACAGGACGATGCTGTGAATGCCGGCTCCTTCCCCTCCAGAGCGGCGCATGTCACAGGGGAGCCGCGGGCCGCATCCGGAGGTGTCAGGGGCCGGATGCGGCCCGCGGGCCGGAGGTTCCCCACCCCTGTTCTAAAATATGGAAAAATCCTTTACCTCTTTCCTTCCATCTCTACATGAATCTTTGTGGCATGTCCCCAGCTAAATGCTCCTGTCCGTGTATTCAGCCATCTCTTCAGCTCCAGGATGCATCTATCCCTCATCTTCAGCACTATGATGTGTTTAAAAAACTCACAGGCGGCATAGAGATGGTGAACAAAGGAACCAACACTGAGGTCAATCAGGACATCTCCATTAATGTGACCTGCCGAATAAATCCAAATATTGAAGTGTCGCGAATATTAAATGCTTCTAGATATTGTAGATAAGTAACCATCTATGCCTGTATCACCTCCAGCATAAAGTGTGATCAGTGGTTATGCACCCCCCCCCCCAAAAAATAAAAATTAAAAATAAATATATAGCCCTAGCCCGGAGTGCCCCTGTTCTTTTAAAGGGGCACTCCGGGCTAGGGGGCTTTTTCGCCTATTGCCAGGGAGGAGGTGGATGAGGACAATGGCATCCCCTTACCTCCCCGGTTCTAGCGCCGGGTCCCGGATCCCGCTGCTCCGGTCTGCGCTGCCCATTCACTTCCTGATCTCTAATGCGGGCTTGAGAAGTGAGGTTTAAAGTCATCTCAGCCGCCAGTCTCTGCCACTGACTGGCTGCCACTTACGTCACGTTTTAAGCCAGCGTCAGAGACCAGGAATAAGCCGGGCAGTGCAGACCAGAGCGGCGCAATCCAGGACATGGCGCTGGAACCAGGTAGGTAAGGGGACGCCCTTGCCCTCATCCACCTCCTCGCCGGCCATAGGCAAAAAAGCCCCCTAGCTCGGAGTACCCCTTTAAGGTTAGATTTGGTTGAATTTATTTAATAAATTTTACCAATGGTGCCAACATATAAGACCCAAATAATACCATGACCAGTACCACTACATAGTGCCCACATAATATTACCACATATGGTTACTGAGTTAAAAAAATACTACATAAAGACCTATATTACCGACAGTACTACAGAACACTGTACAAATAATACTTCATCCCTGTGACCAATAGCATTGACTCTCCATATTGACTTAACAATACTATCGTACTTGTATAATAATTGTACAGCAAACGGGTGACCACTGCTTTCTGCAGCCTTCTGAACCTCTGCCCCCTCGATCACTGATCCATGCTATCTCAGAAGAGATCCCGTCCATAAGATGGCAGCATGTGAGGGGCACGTGACCTTTGCATCACTTAGCTTCCTCCACAGAATTACACCAAACAAGGGCAGGCACAATGGAGGAGGCTGAGAGATCTTGGATACAATGTCACTTGGCCTCAGTGTGCAGTGTAACTTTATGGAGGATGCTGAGTAACTTAAAGGGGAACTCTGCATAAGGAAGTTTTGTTTTATATTTAAAGTACATTTAAAGTTATTTAGATGTGTCTATACAATGTATTACTGTATCTGTGCGGTTCTGCCACACTGGTAGCTGATAGAAATCCAGGAAGTGAAGAAAAATGGCCTCTGCGCCAATTCACATTGTCTCCTGTTCCCACTGCTCTCCCACCTTAGGAGACAAATATTCCATGCCTCTGCCTCACATTGTGTGTGTTTGCTGAGCACAGGCTGATGATGCAGACAGGGGGCAGGGCGTGATGTCACAGGAGGCTGGATCCCCCAATCCCCCGAGTGATACACTATTTCTGACCGGCCAGAAGCAGCTGCTGCAAGGACTGTGGAATGTGATGAACAACTGAGGGAAAGCATTGCATTCTGGAACCAGTACTGCATTCTGGGAACTGCTCAACCAGGACGTACAGAAACACAATACAGAACCCCCCCCCCCCCCCCCCCCCCCCCCCCAAACAAATGGATTTTTGGTAGTTTCAAAACTGGGATAGATAGGTAAGTAATGCTATATGCTTCTGCAGAAGTTTCATTTTATTTAACCCGTACCTGGAGTTCCCCTTTAATAGTCCCATGTCCCTCTAGAAGCTGCTATGTTATGGATGGGATCTCTTCCAAGATGGTGTGGAAGGGCTAGTGATTGAGGGGACGCAGCCTCAGAACAGGGTTGCTTAACTGGGCAACAGTAAACTAATACAGGATATTTTTATCAGATGAAAGATGCCAAATATTACATTTGTATATACTCTACAGATAGTATTGAAGGGGATCTCTGGGCAAAATTTCCTGGTGAGCTATCCACAGGAACCACAGGATAGCTTTGGAGTAACTGGTGGGGTGCAGACACCCAGCATCCGTGCTGATCAGCTGTTCAATACATAGTATACAGAGTTTGTCTCCATTCATTGTGTAGTGTTTGCTTTGTGCAGCTGCAGCTTAGGTCCCATTCAAGTGAATAGGAGCTGAGCTGCAGTTACACATTGCCACTGCTACATAATGAATGGAGACAAACACTGTTCACTGATTAACCCTACTTCCCGGGCCAGGCCTCAGCAACGTAATGGCACTGATCTCGGTTTGCCAATCATTTACTATGGACTTCAGCAACCTATAGTAATCGAGCACTGATTGCAGAGATTAATGCAGTGCATATGCACTGCATTCATTTCTATGAGCCATCAGAGTGCTGCTGGTTTACAAATTACTGTTAAAAACAATTGGAATAAATAAAAATAAATAAATTTGCTATTGCTGCATTCCGAACCACCCAAAATATTTAATTATTACATTTCTGATCTCGTACGGTAAACGGTAAGCATTAAAAAAAATGGTGATTTTTGGTTAAATCAAATCTGGAAAAACTTTAAGAAATAGTGATCAAAAAGTTGTATATACGCAAGCAAGCTACCGATATAAAGTACAGATTATGGTACAAAAGTGACATCTCAATTAGACCAAAAAACGTCTTATAAGGATGATAATAGAACAAGTTTAAATACATTTAGTTTTTTTTCCCCTTTTTTTTTTAAAAGGTTTACATTTTTTAAAAGCAGTACAAAAAAAAAAAAATATATATATATAAAAAACGCCTATTTTTGTAATCGTACTAACTTGAGGAACATGGATAACATTCTAAGTTTACCATAAGGCGAACTGCGTAAACACTAAACACCCCAAATTTTTTATTTTTTTATTTCACCTCCCAGCATATTTTATGGACACATTAGTTCAGTCATTGCAAAGTACATTTTGGGTAGCAAAAAACAAACAAACAAACAAACAAACAAAAACAGTTTGTGTACTTTATAAATGTTTGCTCATATCTAAAATGATATCTATAATAAAACAAAAATGTATTATAATTATTGATACAAAGATTTTCAAAATACAGCTAAATGATTGACAAATAAATCCCATCCTCATCCATCATCCATCCATTCAAGTTAAAAATGTTTTAGGGTTTATAAAGGAAAGCTGACCTCACTAACTTTAAAGGGAATCCATCAGCTCCCGGGCCCTACCTAAGGTGCTGACAGTGTGCTGTAGCTGGCAGTCCCCCAGTAAGCATGGTGCCTTTTTGGTAATTTTCCATGCAGCGGATTATGTACAATCTTATGTCTCCTACTGTCACAGAGCAGTTGTTCGTGCCACACTTGTCATGCATCCTCCTCCCTCTTCATGAATAATCAATGCTGCTCGCTCAGCTGTCAGATTGCAGATCAGTCCTCTGTAGGAAGGTTATCTCTGAAAGAATCTCTCCGATCTAATGTGTTGGAGCTGTGGTCTAGGGGTAACTCACCTGTCTAGAGACCTGCCAGCAGTTCATTCTCTGGTTTGGATCCCCTGATGGAAATTAAGTAAATGTCTTTTTTTCTTCTCATTATTGTATCATTTTCAAGGCTATGTTCACACACAGTATTTTTGGTCAGTATTTTGGAACCAAAACCAGAAGTGGATTGAGAACACAGAAAGGCTATGTTTTCACACTGTTGAAATTGAGCAGATGGCCGTCATTTAATGGCAAATATTGGACCTTGTTTTAAAAAAAAGAAAAAAAAAAGTAATTATTTGCCATTAAATGAAAGCCATCCACTCAATTTCAACAGTGTGTGAACATAGCCTTTCTGTGTTTTCAATCCACTTCTGGTTTTGGTTGCAAAATACTGAGCAAAAATACAGTGTGTGAACATAGCCTTAAAAATGATACAATAATGAGGAAAAAAAAGACATCTATTTAATTTCCATCAGGGGATTTGAACCAGAGAATGAACTGCTGTCAGGTTTCTAGACAGGTGAGTTACCCCTAGACCACAGCTCCAACACATTACAGAGGAGAGATTCTTTCAGACATAACCTGCCTACAGAGGACTGATCTGCAATCTGACAGCTGAACGAGCAGGAGGCCGGGCAGCATTGATTATTCATGAAGAGGGAGGAGGATGCATGACAAGTGTGGCACGAACAACTGCTCTGTGACAGTAGGAGACAAAAGATTGTACATAATCCGCTGCATGGAAAATTACTAAAAAGGCACCATGCTTACTGGGGGACTGCCAGCTACAGCACACTGTCAGCACCTTAGGTAGTGCCCGGGAGCTGACAGATTCCCTTTAAAGACCTCCCTATATGCTTCATCATATTCAATGACAAAGACTTTACGCTCTTCCATACAGGTCACCTACCTGGGTGAAGGTGGTCGCCCCCTCTGAATTTCTTCTCACCAAAAAGATGAAAGAATAAAATAAAAACTGCCATTTTTTTAACTATTTAAAATTCATTAAAAAAATAAATTCAAGTGCAGAGAAAAAGTCATTTTCCCTCCTTTCCTCGTGGACTGTAGGTGGTGGGTGAGGATTGGTTTATCTATATAATAAAAATGTCTGTCTTCTATAGACTTCCAAATGCCTGAACCGTCTGACCCCAAATTTGGCAGGCAGGTACATTGGGTGCCCGGGAAGGTTGGAGCGAAGGTCCTGTCCTGGTCTGATGGACAGGAGGGGAGGGGGATGGGGAAGACCGCCCCATAGAGATGAATGGGAAAATCTCCACACTGCACACACAGGTGACATCACCAGAATCACATGTCTCCCCAGCAATGCACAGGTGGGGGGATCAGCCTCAGCCAGAGCTATAGTGACAGGTCCAAAACCTCACAGTCACAGATATGGCAGCCAGGCCTGGTGGGAGTTCACCAGGAGAACACACCCAAAGAAATAACTGGTAGAATGTTCTGGAGATCAGATTTTACCTCACAAAGATGATGTCAGTGTCTAACAACACCCCTATCCTTAAAACACACACACACGCACGCATGCACACACACACACACACACACACACACACGGTATAGTTTCGTTTAGTTGCAGTTGCTATTACAATGAAAAAAGTGGAAGTGCAAAAATAATGAAAACAAATTGCGAATAAAAAGTTGAGGAGGAGGAGGTGGCAGCACTTGATTGCACCCAGGCCAGTATTGTTGAGAAGAGACAAGTTGAGCAGCAGGAGGAGGCAGCAGTTGATTGCACCCAGGCCAGTATTGTCGAGAACAGACAAGTTGAGGAGCAGGAGGAGGCAGCACTTGATTGCACCCAGGCCAGTATTGTTGAGAAGAGACAAGTTGAGCAGCAGGAGGAGGCAGCAGTTGATTGCACCCAGGCCAGTATTGTTGAGAAGAGACAAGTTGAGCAGCAGGAGGAGGCAGCAGTTGATTGCACCCAGGCCAGTATTGTTGAGGGCTTCAACAAGTTTTGCTGCTGTAGGTTACTTCACCTATAACAGCTTATGAGAAAGAAACTTTTTTTTTTACTTTTTTTTGGTGCGGCTAAACAGGGTTGATGGCACCCAGCAGAGCAGAAATGGATAGGTTTTGTGGGGCGCTGACTTCGCCTCACACTCTATGGAGGGCTTCAATAAGTTTTGCTGCTATAGGTCACTTCACCTATAACAGCTTATGAGAAACAAACTTTTTTTGTTGCGGCTAAATGGGGTTGAGGGCACCCAGCAAAGCAGAAACGGAAAGGTTTTGTGGGGCGCTGACTTCGCCTCACACTCTATGGAGGGCTTCAATAAGTTTTGCTGCTATAAGTTACTTCACCTATAACAGCTTATGAGAAACAAACTTTTTTGTGGCGAGTATAACGACATAAGAAGGCTAGGCATCCATCCACAGACAGCCGTTTCGGGGTTTTTGGACCCCTTCTTTGCATATTCAAATTTTGTAGGGGGCAATCAATGGAGACTCTTAAATGAGTATTCCATTGGATTTTTTTCACTGTTCTCCCTGAGTTCAGTGATTGTTGTATTTTGTTGGTCTGTTTTTCATTGCCCCCAGTAGTCAGAATCCTGCTCCACACTGATGAGGGGCAAATATCCTGAAACAGCTGTCGATGGATGCCTAGCCTTGGTAACCCTTGTTTTATGTCGTTATACTCGCCACAGAGTTAGACTTTGACAGGGGCCACCCTGGTGTTTCCCTATTTAGGTCCCAATGCTCGCAACCGAGTGAGGACCTGAGGGACTATGTATCAGGGTGGTTTGGTGTTCTCCCCACTGGGATTCACCCTTTGGCAACAGGCTTCCCCCCTCCAGCTATACACTACAAGTATACAGGACCCCCCAACAATACAGTGCAAGTATACAGGACCACTGAACTATACATTACAGGTATGCAGGAACCCCACTATATACTACAGGTATACATGACCCCCCCCCCCACAAACTATATACCACAGGTATACAGGGCCCCCAAGCAATACAGTACAGGTATACGGACCCCCTGATAAGGCCAGATTATGGGATTTTACCTACTTGCACCGTACCTATATGACTACACCTATATATATTGCCCTCTTAAGAGACTGGAGATGATCAGAGCGTGATGAGAGCGTGATCAGAGGGTGACAGAGAGATGTTCTGGATAAAGAAGAGGAATGCTGGAAGCACGTCACTGATAACAACTCCTGGAAAGTTATCATTTGTAGACACAATCCCCAAGGACCCAGAGACACTTATCTATAAACAATTTATGGAAAACAAATACATTGTGCTCTTGGATTCATGAAAAAGTATCTTTGCATAGAATGTATTGTTCTACCCTTTTTGACCTTTTTGAATAATAATAATGAATACTAATATAGATGCCATTGCACATGACTGAATATCTAAATCACTAGCACCGCCTCATCTATGCCTTATTAGCATTTGTTACCACCCTATATTTTATCTGTCTATAAAATGTGATGACCATAATAAAACTTGGGCCATTTCTCCAGGCTTATAATCATGATACATTGTCTTATCTGTGTCCATGACGTATAAGTAACGAGTGGGAACACTGCAGGATTCCAACTCTAGATATAATTTAAAAACCATCCTTTACCTGGGTTTTCGGCTTCTCTCCATAGAGAGATGTCAACATATAAATTTAGTCTTATCATTTTGGCGTCCGAACCGGGACTCAGCCGCTTGCAACCAGAACGCAGACAGACGGGATGCGGTGATTTATCCGTCATCGGACGCGCAGATATAACTGGCCAGGTAAGAAAGACTTTCCTTTCTTACGTACTATCTGCGCCTCAGGGGAACGGATCTAATGAGATTCCCGTCACTTGCGTTCTCTATATGTTTGTAAAGCTGAGTCTATTTGTTAGACAAAGAACTCTGTAACCCAGGATAGGACAAGGTTAAAGTGCTGCATTGCCGTCGCAGACTGTGGTGTGATTGAGATAAGCTGTTGCTGTATTCATGCTGAATTAAGGAAAGGGATTGCCGAACTTATTCACTTCTGCGTCCTTACGGGGAGGCTGTGATTAATGCTTAACCCTTGTAATACAGCATAATATCGAGAGCAGCTGCAAGGTCACGGACAGTAGGCGCATAGACTCTCTGTATGAATGGGTTCCGGAAGTGAAAACAATCTGTTCGGTGACCAGTGGAAATAGTACTTGTATTAATTCCACTCCTTGCTTGTGCCCTGTCAATTCGGTACAAGATGTAGGCGCCATGGATCAATAGACCCGTGGATTATTCTCGCCGCTTAGGAGGATGGCAAAGAGGGAAGGCATCCCGCCGCAAGCAGGAGCCTACTATAAGACCTAGATAGGTCTGGACAATCCCCAATAAGCTACCTAGGGCTGGGTGCGAGAATGGGACAGATGTTCACTAAAAAAAAAAACAGGAACTCATCATCTTTATGGGAGGGCTATGGGAAATTGAATAGCTAAGAGATAGTTAGCGACGGGCATGAGAAGATGCAGTGCAAGATCTAGAACAGATCTTTAGGAGGTTTGACATGAAGGCAGATACATGCCTTAGCCCCACCAACCTCTGGCTCTCTGACCGACACCTGGGAAACTCCTCACACTCCTGTGCACACTTATTTTTGCCTTGTGGGTAGGTAACCAGATCTACATGTAACATGCAGGGCAAATGGGTCCTTGGAATTTCCAGGAACCTTAGGGTCAATGTAAGTACTATCCCTAAGGGGGAATCAAGGATTAGAGTTCTAAGAGGGGAGGGTGTGGAGTAGATAGATGAGAGCCAGAGGGTCAGACAGAAGGAAAACATTCAGGATAATGGGTGGGAAGCACAGGTCTAGCTGGGTGGACATGTGCCGGTGACCAGCAATATCTAGATAAGACAGAATATTGTAGTGTGTGTGGCAGACCCAAGCCACATCATTATGTTACACCATTGTACCCAGTTTATATCTGTATACAAACCCCAGATCCTGCGAAATGCCAACCTACGTCCAATGGTGGCGTATAGACCCTTTGTTCTGCAGGAATCTTCCCCTTGGTCGGCTGTTGAAGTAGTTACTTTGATTTAAAGTGCCCCTTACCTGATAGTAAGACCAATGCCTTTTTGGAGGTGGGCAGCCTAACCTCAAATAGTGTACATTGCCATGTAAGTGTCTAAGTACAAAGCCACGTACTCAGACAAGGAGAACAGTCCAGCTCATTGCTAGATACAGTACTGAGAGAGCTGAAAAGAGGTTAATTAATGCTGCGTAGTGAAGCAGCATACAAAGTTTTTTTTGTGTGTGTTATTTGTTATGTTTTGTACAAGGTCATTAAACAGCTCTGAGGGCTGCAGATCACATGCAAGCAGAGTTAGAGAAAAAAAAAAGAATCAGAGCTGTTAGTGTAATGTAATGTACGCTCCTACATTATATACTATATTTCAGCCAGTCTTACTTAGCTGGTGTTCCCCTTTAGAAGTAGTATGTGACTTGTTACAAAATGTTGATCATTTTCTGTTGTCCCGACCGTGGAACATTTGCTTATTCATGTACGCCAGTTTTTTTGTAATCAAAGATGGCGACTGAAAGCCGACCACTCCCTCATATCATCCACGTCTGTATTATAATTGTGACGTCTCAAAACCATGCCCTAAGCCAACACCCCTATATCCGGTTATCTAGTCCGGAGGCCATTTTAACTCCTGGCATTTCTGTCCTCCACCCATACTGCTTAGTGTCACTGAGGGGGCGGGCACAGGACTCTCCGATAGAGTCTAACAACTGTTTTGCACATTTATTAAGAAATGTTATTACCTGAGGGTGAGGAAAGGTAGACAAAGGTTTGTTGAAAGGAAAAGCAATGAGACTGTTTGAAGAAGTCCGGTTTAGTAGACCTGTTAGTGTATAAGATTGTTATACGGAAGTGTCAGTAGTCAGAGAGAAAAAGTACGTTTTATTAGGAATGTCAAGAGAAAAGTGATAATTGGTAAAGATCAAACGCAGAATTTTGTGCACTTATTAAGAACCCAATGGTATAAGGAGCCTGTAGTAACTTATTACTGTAACTTACACATTTTTATTTAAAAAAAAGTATTTTGTAGGTATATATATGTATCCCAATATATATTGTAAGCAGATTTTCTTTAAGTGTGTGTCCCCAACGTATGATATTTCAAAGAAGAAGTAGTTTACTACAGTAAAATATATATATTTCTAAGGAGTAGTAACTTACTACTGTAATATATATTTCTATGTAACTTTATTTAACAAGTCTTTATATATATGTGTATATATGTGTACACAACTATCCTAATAAGTTCTATGCAAATTGTTTTTTTTTCCTACTAAGTTATAAGTATGTGTGCCACTGTCCAAGGTTACAGTCTGGTGTATAAGAGCACAGCGCTGATATCTTCTGTAACTTCGAGGATGTTAGAAAAAAAAAAAAAAAAAAAAAACTTCCAAGAAGTTTTAACTCTTGTATCTATGATTTTACTGCTCACTGCTCAAGGTTAGAAGTGAGGTACAGAGCGTTCTGTTTACTGATAAGAGCAGCGTATTGAAGGAATATTCATTTCAGTGGATTCATTTAATTTTTTTTAATGTTTTTATTTTTAGGGTTAACAGTTTTGTGATGATTATAGCAAACTTAGCTCATGAATATATATGTATTTTTATCCCTAGTAAAAACCAAACCCATGTCCATGGCTTCAGTCTGCACTCCTTATGCCCCCAATATATATATATTTTGTGTTAAGTGCATTGAATCCAGCATCTCTGTTGCCTCTTGATGTAGATTCAAATGGGGGAGGGGATAGAGGTGAATGGAAATGGGAGCAGCCCATTTTGATGGAGTAGCCAATTTTGATGTTTTAATTTTTTTTTAAACACCGTACAAATTTTTTATTTTTGAATAAGGATGTTTTTATTACTTATTGTGTTTGATATTTTAAATTGTGAAAGATGAAAATGTAATTGAAAGCCCAAATATTAATGAAAGTTTAAAAGTTTTTTTATTGTAGATTATCTCAGACTTTTCAAAGATGGATGACACAAGACGCAAGGATATATGGTGACCGCCATGCAGTGTGACGTTCCACTGCAGAAACCGCTCCTGCCATAAGCTGGAGGTGAGGACAATCACTGAGACATGTAGGATGGTTGAAGGTAACTGTGCAGATGTCTATATGAAGCCCACTATTATGGGGTAATTGGCAAATTAGAGATTTGTTTGGTCCCTGGGCTTACCAAAAACACTTGTAAAAAAAAAAAAAAATGTTCAAAGAAGAAGAAAAGGTGCCATAGAGCGGCTGACGCAACGTTCACGCAGACAAACCCTGAAGCCTAAAGGGTGATGGATGATGGATAAAGCTGGTGATGCTGTGGTTTCTGTGCTCTTCCCAAGGTAACCGCGTACAAGGGAATGGGGAGATGTTTCCAGTCCCTTCCTGAGGTAACCGTACATAGTGTACAGGTGGAGGGGAGATGTGGATCTGTTTCTTTTTAAGTCTTTTCCAGAGACAATCAGCAACAAGCTGTGAGACCAGCGGATGGAGAGGAGGTACAGGGTAAAGATGGCAGTCAGACAGTAAATAAGTAACTGTGTTTGCCGCCTGCCTTGTATCCCACTGTAAGTTATCTGACAAAATCAGCAGAAGGAAGCCATGTGTAATGTGGTGTAGTATCCTCACATTGGGCGGCCCAGGGGACAACAAATATAGCAGAGAGGGTTATGTAGGGCTGTATTGTCTACACCTGTCATAACCTACTGTAAGTAACACCATAAAGTGCCTGTCTGCATAGTCTGTCATCTTCCTGCCTGTTTCAGGGAATGTAAGTGGACGTCATCCACCTGCCACAGGTGGCCTATATAGGTATGTCCTTACAGGTGGCCTATATAGGTGTGTCCTTGTCTGTACTGGTGTCTTCTTTACAGGTCAGCCAAAACTATGGGAGACAACAAAGCCAATGTCTGAGGTGATACTAGTGGCCTTAAAAGAAGCGATATAACTGAGGCCAAGAATCCAAGTGTCTGTAAAGAGGCCTGTCAGTCAAAAGATGGGTTTAAGGATAAAGGATCCATACCAATGCTACTATTACAAAAAGGATCATATGATATATTATTCTCATAAAAAGGCTTTGAAACCTTAGGTGATGTATCGTTTACACTTTGCTTTTATTTCTATGGTGGTTATTTTATGTGTAATATGTGATGATCTCAGTGAAACAAGAGACAATTCAGTAGGATCCAAATATATCGGTAATAAGCGCCAAGTTACTTCATATTATTGGTGTATGTATTATACTATATGATTATGTACAGGAAGAGATGTGACCATGAGACCAGTCATTAGTCCTGTGTGATCTAATCATAAAGATGTTTTCTAGGTACAAAATGAAGTAAAAAGACTAAAAAGAAGTGGAAATTTTGAGAATCTCTTACTGAAGATTGTGAATTCACTATCTGGTTATTATAAGTGAATCTAGTGGTTACATAGTAGGTCACATTGTGGAGATTTTATTGCATTTACCTGTTATGCTGTTTTTGGTTTATGTGTCAATCAACTTTTTATTTTTGCTTTTGCCATGAGATAAGATTTGCTGACATCTAAACTTTCCCTTTTCAGAAACTTTTTAAAGTTAGTTGTTGTGACTTTCCAATACCCACATGATGCTGAAGTGGTAGAGTCCTTGTTATAGAGTCACGTCTGTTATATACAGTGATAAGACAATAAGGTTTTGTTATTTTGATAAAATCCGGAGAGGTATTTGTCATATATATATATATTAGTTTGGGTATTGACAATAAGCTGTTATTTGTTTTGTTGTAACTAAGCTGTATATTGGCGTATACTGTACAGACTCATCCATTGTTTAGTATTTTCTTTCGGTTATTGCAGATCTCACTACCACATCTGTAAGTTTGTTCCGCCATCTATAACTTTCAATAAAATGTATGGTACTATTTTTGTCTATCCTATGGTGATGCCCATAAACTAATAGGAGTCCTTCAGGGTCTCATCCAAGTGGTCTTATGCATAATACTGATCTGTTTGCCAGTACAAGTGTTTATGTGTATTTTCTTTCGCATAAAACCTCGAAAGAGGAGAAGATCAATTCTTAGATAAAGAGTAACTAACTGTGTTTTCCCTTCCTTTTCCGGTTCTCTTGAATCTGTGTCGCCTGGACATTTCTGGAGGTTGGATGCTGGACAAGTACTTGGAGGATGGGTTCACCCTATGGAGAAGATGTGACCCCTGAGCAACCCGCGGCTCAGACAGTATCTTTGGAACCTCTGGCTATGTACCAACCACAGTGATTTCAGTCCAAGGCTTCACGGATGTCAAATGGGGGAATGATAAGGCCAGATTATGGGATTTTACCTACTTGCACCGTACCTATATGACTACACCTATATATATTGCCCTCTTAAGAGATCAGAGCGTGATCAGAGGGTGACAGAGAGATGTTCTGGATAAAGAAGAGGAATGCTGGACGCACGTCACTGAGAACAACTCCTGGAAAGTTATCATATGTAGACACAATCCCCAAGGACCCAGAGACACTTATCTATAAACAATTTATGGAAAACAAATACATTGTGCTCTTGGATTCATGAAAAAGTATCTTTGCACAGAATGTATTGTTCTACCCTTTTTGACCTTTTTGAATAATAATAATGAATACTAATATAGATGCCATTGCGCATGACTGAATATCTAAATCACTAGCACCGCCTCATCTATGCCTTATTAGCATTTGTTACCACCCTATATTTTATCTGTCTATAAAATGTGATGACCATAATAAAACTTGGGCCATTTCTCCAGGCTTATAATCATGATACATTGTCTTGTCTGTGTCCATGACGTATAAGTAACGAGCTGGTAATACTGCAGGATTCCAACTCTAGATATAATTTAAAAACCATCCTTTACCTGGGTTTTCGGCTTCTCTCCATAGAGAGATGTCAACATATAAATTTAGTCTTATCACCCCTGAATTATACATTACAGGTATACAGGACCCCCTTAACTCTACATGACAGGTATACAGGACCCCCTTAAATCTACATGACAGGTATACAGGATCCCTCCCAACTGGTCACTACAATTATACAGGATCTCCCCCAACTTTACAATACAGGCATACACACCCACTACACACACCCTCACACACACACACACACACACACACACAAACACACACACATGCGCACTATACAATCGAGATATACAGGACCCCCAAACTATACACTACACCCCCCCTTCTGACTATATACAGGCAGGGCCGTATTTGCCACTAGGCACCCGTGGTCCGGTGCCTAGGGCGGCGCCCTGCGGGGAGCGGCACCCGCAGGACACATTTCTTTTTTTATTTAATTATTTTTTTTTTTTTACCCCCTAGTCGCCCCGCCGCTGACATCCGCGCCCGGGTGGTGCGGCGGGGGGTCTTGGGATCAGTCGGCCGGGGGATCAGTCGGGCGGCAGGAACAGAGGCAGGCTGGGAAGGAAGGTCCCCCTATGCAGGGCCGGCGTGAGCTTCCGGCACAGACTGTCACACAGGCCGGAAGCTCACAGTGCAGCCCCGCGATGCCCGAACTTCCCTGCTCAGCAGCGGCGTGATGACGTCACACGCACGCTGCTGAGCAGGGAAGTTTGGGCATCGCGGGGCTGCAATGTGAGCTTCCGGCCTGTGTGACAGTCTGTGCCGGAAGCTCACGCCGGCCCTGCATAGGGGGACCTTCCTTCCCAGCCTGCCTTTGTCCCTGCCGGCCGGCTAATCCACCCCCCCCCCCCGCTGGTCCCTCTGCATCCCCCCCCCCCCCGGCTGGTCCCTCTGCCCCCCCGGCTGTTCCCTCTGCCCCCCCCCGGCTGCTCCCCTGCCACCCCAGCTGCCCTCCCATCTTCTCCCCCTGCTCCCCCTGTCGCCCCAGCTGCTCCCCCTGTTACCCAGCTTCTCCCCCTTTCCCTGCCACCCCTAGTTGCTCCCCCTCCCTGTCGCCCCAGCTGCTCCCCCTGTTACCCAGCTTCTCCTGCTTTCCCTGCCACCCCTAGCTGCTCCCTGTCGCCCCAGCTTCTCCCCCTGTTCCCCAGC
Organism: Dendropsophus ebraccatus; assembly: GCF_027789765.1. Taxonomy (NCBI): domain Eukaryota; kingdom Metazoa; phylum Chordata; class Amphibia; order Anura; family Hylidae; genus Dendropsophus; species Dendropsophus ebraccatus. Next base: position 12,333,704 of record NC_091465.1, read on the forward strand.
TTCTCCCCTCCCTGTTAACCCGACTGCCCCCCTGTCGCCCCAGCTGCTCCCCCTGTTCCCCAGCTTCTCCCCATTCCCCAGCTTCTCCCCCTGTCGCCCCAGGTTCTCCCCCTGTCGCCCCAGCTTCTCCCCCTGCCACCCCAGCTGCCCTCCCATCTTCTCCCCCTGCCACCCCTAGCTGCTCCCCCTCCCCCTGTCACCCCAGCTGCTCCCCCTGTTCCCCAGCTTCTCCCCCTCCCCCTGTCACCCCAGCCTATCCCCCACCCCATCTGCCACCCCATCTTCTCCCCCTGTCGCCCCAGCTTCTCCCCATTGCCCCAGCTGCCTTCATCGCCCCAGCTGCTCCCCCTGTTCCCCAGCTTCTCCTGCTCCCCCTGTCACTCCAGCTACTCCCCAGCTTCTCCCCCTCCCCCTATCACCCCAGCTGTTCCTCCTGCCATCCCCAGCTGCCTCCTTTCCCCAGTTACCCCCAGCTGCCTCCCTTCCCCAGTCACCCTGCTCTGCCCGCCTGCAGACGAGTTGTGGTCGGAGAAGTCATCATGATGGCTGCACCAGATGGAGAAGAAAGAAAAAAGTGAGCAATGGCAATCGGAGAAGACGTCACCTGTGAGTCATTAGTAACTGCACTGTAATCACTTCTATAGTGTGCAGAGCCTGTGTACCATTGGGGTCTAAATGGGTCAGTGTATGGTTTGCGGTAGTGTACTGACAGCCCTGCGGTCACTACAGTACACTAGCCCAAACTTTTAAACTAGAATGCAACTACAACAGCTGCAGCATAAAAACTCCCAGCATATCCTGAGGGCTGCAGACTTTCAGTACATGCTGGGAGTTGTAGTGCCTGCAGCTGTTGTAGTTGGGTCCTATACACTAGGTGCTTTGTGGGAGATCAGAATACATAGATTTGTGGGGGCTCAGTGCAGGGAAGTGACCCCAGAACATCACTAATGGGGGATAGAACAAAAACATCTCCCCCTATCCCCTATTAGTGATGTTCTGGGGTCACGTCCCTGCACTGAGCCCCCACAGATCTATGTATTCTGATCTCCCACAAAGCATCCAGTGTATGATGCACCTAGGACCCAACTACAACAGCTGCAGGCACTACAACTCCCAGCATGTACTGAGTCTGCAGCCCTCGGGATATGCTGGGAGTTGTAGTGCCTGCAGCTGTTCTAGTTGGGTCCTAGGTGCATTATACGACATATAGGAAAACATAGATCTGTGGGGGCTCAGTGCAGGGAAGTGACCCCAGAACATCACTAATAGGGGATAGGAGTAGATGTTTTTGTTCTATCCCCTATTAGTGATGTTCTGGGGTCACTTCCCTGCACTGAGCCCCCACAGATCTATGTATTCTGATCTTCCACCAAGCCTCCTAGGACCTAACAGCTGCATGCACTACAACTCCCAGCATGTACTGACAGTCTGCAGCCCTCAGGATATGCTAGGAGTTGTAGTACAGTGTAGACAGATGTATTGCTGGACCTTCAGGGCTGATGGTTGTCACCCACAGATTGCAGCCACCAGGAGCCTCTGCACACAGTGATTTATTACAGGGTTGTCCTCTCAGAGACTACAAATCCCAGCATACCCTGAGAGCTGTATAAATGGAGGGTGTTCTGAGATTTGTCACAGATACAGATAAATCCAGGAAAGGAGCGGGTCAGCATGTCACGTTTCACTGGTTCTATATTGGTGGGCCCCAGGTGCCCCAGTCCGACACTGGACAGAAGCGGTCCCCAAATTAAGTCCCCGCCCTCCTTCCTTCCTCCATCACGTCTGATGATGAGAAGAGCGGGCATCAAGCAAAAGGGCACCCCAGTACTACTGACAGTCGGGGGGTGCCGCTCAGTAGTACTGGGTGCTGGAGTGCCGGCCTGCCAGCTGTGCCAGGGTATACACCATGCATGTAACCTGCCAGTGCCGAGGGGAAGGGGGCACTAGTTCGCCGGGGGGGGGGGGGGGGGGGGGGGGGGGGCGCCTCGGCATGCAAAGTGCCTAGGGCAGCATGAACTCTAAATACAGGCCTGGATTCAGGTATACAGGACCTTCCCCAACTACAGTATACACTAGAGGTACTGTATACACCAATTCCACTGATTAACTCAACTGATTAAACAATGTTTTTTCAACCATTACAGTTTGCTATTATTTGTAATGACAATAAACAAGACCCAAGGCCAATAACTGTGGTGGCGGCAGAAATCTGGAGTCTGCATGTTTTTGGCATGAAAAAAAGTAAAAATTGCCCACACCTCTATGACTCTGTTCACACTGTAGGTTGCACGCGGCATGTGGCTTAAGTACAGACAAAAAAACTGAAAGTGCAAAAGCAACCTACAGATGCAAGTGCTTACCGTACATCCCATACCAAGTGTACAAGTGAACAAGCCTACAACTGGGCAGATAGGAGCCAAGTCTCTATATATAGCACTTACAAAACATGGGTGGCGTGTAGACAATTGTAGTTGGATCAGGATAAAATCTTTATGCCCATGCACCTGGCAATAACATATAACATAGAAAGATAAGATACATACCTTGTGAGAAAGTTTTTGCTAAACATTCAATAGGAAATATCAGGATATCCTCTTCAAAGACCATTTCAGGTTTGTCTGACATGTAATCCTCCAGATGTTGCCTGGAATCAAAGCCGTGTACATGATAGCGCTTATGGCTGCTGGAAGCCATCGTCTAATCTTGTATCACAGGCAGAGGGACTTGTTCTACACCAGGGAACCACTAGGAACCATTATACAAAGAATAGGTAAGCATCACATCATGAGTTGTTATGGCCATGGGCCGGTCACGGGAACATTTTTAATAAAGATTTCAAATGAAACGATACAGATCTTCCAATAAACAGCTCATATATATGGTAAATGAGGCAGAGATTCCCAGAGTCTTGTCTATTTGTTGTTCCCACAGGGATTATTATGTCGACTGGGAGTAATATCACTGTCTTGTATCGTTATGCGGTAGAGTTGTGAAACTAACCCGGTAACCCCCAGTGAGTCCAGCTAAAGGTTTACTAGTGTAGTTGTTTCATTGACGTCTAAGAGCAACAATGAGATTTCTGGACACTAGGATACTAAGAAACAGCTTCTTCCTTTTGTTTAAGTCTTTACTAGTGATGAGTAAATGTGCTCGTCCGAGCTTGGTACTCGATTGAGTATTAGGGTACTCGATGGTACTCGTTACTCGGACGAGCATCTTGCGATACTCGAGGAAATCTCATCATCCGTTTCCTGTAAGTTTGGGCGCTATTTCTCAGCCAATTAACACGCAGGAGACTCTTTGGTACATCCTGCGATCATGTGGTACCCATACATGTCGATATCAGCGATTGGTTGGCCAGATCAGATCACCCTGCCATATAAAACTCGGCGCCGGCAGCGCTCGCTTCAGACGTGTGCTGGAAAAGATCAAGGACAGAGCTGCTGCTGGTCAGGGAGTGAGTCAGTGTAGGATTTAGCGATCCAGTAGGCAGGGTATATACTAGCAATATAAACAAACAGCCCTTCAGGGCTTAAAAGCTTTTATTAATACTATTACTACAGACTGCTGGCTGGGAGTTGCAGTGCTGCTACCGCGATTTAACCAGCACATTGTGGTGATCGGCGGCTGGCAGAAAGGGGACATTAGGGGACACTGCTCATTGTATAGGGGTGACAAAGTGTGTACAGTTGTTGCCCATACCAGATAGCACCACCTAAACTAGTGTGTATTGCACTGTATAGCTGGGAGTTGTAGTGCATAGAACTTACTTCACTGCTCATTGTATTGGGGTGACAGAAAGTGTGTACATTTGTTGCCCATACCAGATAGCACCATCAAGCCCCCCCCCCCCCCTAAACTAGTGTGTACTGCACTGTATAGCTGGGATTTGTAGTGCATCCTGCACAGAACTTACTTCACTGCTAATCGTTTTGGGGTGACAAAGTGTGTACAGTTGTTGCCCATACCAGATAGCACCGTTAAGCCCCCCCCTAAACTAGTGTGTACTGCACTGTATAGCTGGGATATGTAGTGCATCCTGCATAGAACTTCACTGCTCATTGTAAGGGGGTGTCACAGCGTGTGTGTATAGTTCCGGCCAATACCAGATTGTACCGTACAGCCCCCCTAAACTAGTGGGTACTACACTGTATTGCTGGGATTTGTAGTACACCTGCATAAAACTTCGCTGCTCATTGTAAGGGGGTATCCCAGCGTGTGTCTAGGTCCAGCCACTACCAGATTGTACCATACTGCCCCCCCTAAACTAGTGGGTACTACACTGTTTTGCTGGGATTTGTAGTACACTACCCCTCAAGTGATGATCCCTTTGCATGAGACAATTGCCAGATCCTCAAGGATCAAAGTCAAATTCGAAATCAAAACAGCGGTGGGGGGAGAGGTGGTGGGCCTTAACTGGCACCCAAGTAGGCTACTGGTGTGCCTGCCCTTGCCTCGTTGTTGCTGGGCCTTAACTGGCACCCATGTAGACTACTGGTGTGCCTGCCCTTGCCTCGTTGTTGATGGGCCTTAACTGGCACCCATGTAGCCTACTGGTGTGCCTGCCCTTGCCTCGTTGTTGCTGGGCCTTTACTGGCACCCATGTAGCCTACTGGTGTGCCTGCCCTTGCCTCGTTGTTGCTGGGCCTTAACTGGCACCCATGTAGTCTACTGGTGTGCCTGCCCTTGCCTCGTTGTTGCTGGGCCTTAACTGGCACCCATGTAGACTACTGGTGTGCCTGCCCTTGCCGGTAAAAGCCACTTTATGTTTTTTTTTTTAATTTTCTAGCCTTCAATTTTAATTTTTAAAATCAAATCGACTTCAATTAAAGTGCAATTTTCACTGTTCAAAGGAACAGACAGTGATAATGGTGGGTCCTTATTTAGCATCCTTGTGTTATCCCCATATGACCTGTGGATGTGAACTTGCGGGGATTCTCTGCTGTCCTTTAATTTTTTAGCTCGGGGCCTCTTAAGAAGACTGTATTGTTATTCTTCGTCCCTACCTCCAAAGAGATGCTGCACAACTGCATGAGGGTGTGAGGCTAAATTTAGCCATAATGCGGCTATTTTAGTTTTAGGCGCAGCAGCACTTCCGTGGGTAAGCACCAACAGGCGGTGCTCAAACTGCTAAAGAGGACCTTCTGCCTTCCTTGGATGTTTTAGCCGTTTTGAAGGCAGGATTGACCAGGCCTTTTACCAGTAGCTTCTTTCCTTTCTTGGATGTTGTAGTAGCCTTTTTGTAGGCAGGATTGACCAGGTCATTTTAATACACAGGCTACCGCACTTGCCGTCTCTTAGAGACCCTTTAAAGGATTGAAAGTGTATTTGATCAAATTTCGTGGCCTCTTAAGCAGACTGTATTGTTCTCTGTGTCCTCACTGCCATGCTCTGACGTCACACTACCTCTGCAGAGGAGCGGGACTGGTTGCCGGGTGCCTGCCGATCGCGCCCCGCCAACAAGCCAGCTGTTTTTTGTTTTAGTTTTTTTGGTCTAGCTGTGGTCGGGGCCTCACCACCCCCCGGTCACGAGGCATCAGGTGTACCCTTGATGGTCACTGACATCTGGGCTAGCCAGTTAGCTGTCAGCACCCAGGTTCGTGTGTAATTAGCAGTGAGCTTGGTTGCGTGTGACAAGGGGCGGAACCTGGTGGCGGCTCTGCAACTCCGCAGCCTCACACATGTACCATGCCTGGCCCACGTCTTCAACCTAATGTTGCTGTGGTTCCTTAAAGCTTACCCCAATGTGGCTGACTTGCTCAACAAGGTGAACCGCATCTGTGCCCATTTCTGCAAGTCAACTGGCATCCATGTTGACTACTGGTGTGCCTGCCCTTGCATCCTTGTTGCTGGGCCTTAACTGGCATCCATGTTGACTACTGCTGGGCCTTAACTGGCATCCATGTGGACTACTGCTGGCCCTTAACTGGCATCTATGTTGACTACTGGTGCGCCTGCCCTGGCATCCTTGTTGCTGGTTCTTAACTGGCATCCATGTTGACTACTGCTGGGCCTTAACTGGCATTCATGTTGACTACTGGTGTGCCTGCCCTTGCATCCTTGTTGCTGGTCCTTAACTGGCATCCATGTTGACTACTGCTGGGCCTTAACTGGCATCCATGTTGACTACTGCTGGGCCTTAACTGGCATCCATGTGGACTACTGCTGGGCTTTAATTGGCATCCATGTTGACTACTGGTGTGCCAGCCCTTGCATCCTTGTTGCTGGTCCTTAACTGGCATCCATGTTGGCTACTGGTGTGTCTGCCCTTGCATCCTTGTTGCTGGTCCTTAACTAGCATACATGTTGACTACTGGTTTTGGACAACACAGATTACTGGGTGTTCACTCTCCTGGACCCTTGGTAGAAACCGAACTTTTCCACTGTCATTCCTGCCGAAGAATACATGGCCCCAACTGGCACTTTACGCCTTGGAGGTTCTGGCCTGCCCTGCCGCTAGCGTGTTGTCAGAGCTGGTCTTTAGTGCAGCTGGTGCCATCATCACTGATAAGCGTACCCGCCTGTCCACTGACAGCGCTGACAGGCTGACGTTTATAAAAATGAACAAAGCCTTGATTTCACCTGAATCCAACTGTCCACCCGGGGAAAGCAGCTGCACATGAAGATTCTTGGTATCTCCTCTCTTCCTCCTCCTCTTCCTACAATTCTCAGCCAACTGCCAAGTCTTCTTCCGACATGCAGGGTCTGGCCTAATTATTGGGAGGCTCAATTGCTTCCTCACTCCAAATGGTTCTCCTTGTCCTCACTGCCATGCTCTGACGTCACACTACGTTTGCGGAGGAGCGGGACTGGTTGCTGGGGGCCCGCCGATCGCGCCCCCGCCAACCAGCCTGCTGTTTTATTTTTATTTTTTTGTGTAGCCGTGGCCGGGACCTCACCACCCCCGGTCGAGAGGCATCAAGTGTACCCTTGATGGTGAGTGCTGACTGACAACTGGCCTAGCCAGTTAGCTGTCAGCACCCGGGTTCATGACCACTACATATCCCAGCCCCTGGACTCACTCCAATTTTTGGGTGGACTCACTTGTAATGGCTTTCTTTGTCTGGCCTAATTTTTGGAAAGCTCACTAGCTTCCTCACTCACTTGTAATGGTTCTCTGTGTGTTCAAGGCCCTGCACTGTCTGACCTTGTTTTGGGGAGCCTCACTAGGTGTGCCTGTCCTTGCCTCCTTTTTGCTGGCCCTTAACTGGCATCCATGTTGACTACTGCTGACTACTGGTGTGCCTGCCCTTGCCTCCATGTTGGCTACTGCTGGGCCTTAACTGGCATCCATGTTGACTACTGCTGACTACTGGTGTGCCTGCCCTTGCCTCCATGTTGGCTACTGCTGATCCTGCCTGGCCTCCATGTTAACTACTGTTGCTCCTGCCTGGCCTCCATGTTGGTTACCGTTGCTCCTGCCTGGCCTCCATGTTGGTTACTGTTGCTCCTGCCTGGCCTCCATGTTGGCTACTGCTGATCCCGGGAGTTCTCTGTGTGCTCAATGCCATGCAGTGTTTAGCCTAATTTTGGGGAGGCTCACTTTCTTCCTCACTCACTTTTAATGGTTCTCTGTGAGCTCACCGCCATGCTAGGTCTGGTATAATTTTTGGAAGGCTGACTGGCTACCGCTTCTACCTTGTTCACTCTGTCCTCACCGCTATGCTGTGTCAGGCTGAATTTTTGGGTGGTTCATGATAAGCTACCTCTGTTTTAATGGTTCCCTGTGTTCTCAATGCCATGCTGTGTCAGGCTGAGTTTTTGGGTGGTCCCTATGCCTACCTCTGTTTTAACCAGGCTGTTGCACAGAATTAGGCATAATGGTGCCATTAGGCAGCCTCAGGGGCATGCATACATGCTGCCCCTGCTGTTTCCTGTCCATTTCCGTTGTGTTTCCATCAATTTCTGCCGTTGACAGGTTTTCACACGATCTTCTCTCTACCAAACTTGAGTCCCCTCAAAAAATGCCCTCCCATTGACTTCAATGGGGTTCTTTACTCAAAACGAGCAGTCGAGTATCGGGAAATACTCGGCTCGAGTAACGAGCACCCGAGCATTTTAGTACTCGCTCATCACAAATAATGATGTTACTGACATGTAGAGTCCTAAATTCAACCAAATACACTACCCATGTATCATATAGATGCTTTAAACTATGAAATCCAAAGAAATCCGAAATTCGGTTGAATCGAACTTTTCCAAAAATCCGGAAGTCTGGTCGGAACGAACTTTTGAAAAGTTCGCTCACCTCTAGTCTCATGTTTGGGTCGTGATTTGTTCAGTAAAAAGTAAATGTAAACTGGCACAAGTGGAAAAAAAGGGAGCCTCCAAGCCACTAGTGGGGTTGGCTAGAGGTACAGTATAACTAATTTTAGGGCCACTAGTCTATGGGCTTCAAGACCCTCTTGCTCTTTTTTCAATCAATTTCATTGATAGGTTCGATTTTTAGTCCTCAAATGTTAAAAGTAGGTGTTGTGCTGGCAGTTCTCAGTGGAAGCCTCTGCTATTTGACCGCACTCCAGAGTAGAGGACCCTTCCTTGAACAGTTCAGATCACAACTTTTGCCCTCTTTTTTGGGTCATAATATGGGACTGATATCAGAAAGTTGAAAAAAATAATGAGTCTGGATAATTGCTACAGAGTAATATAAAAGTAACACAACAACACAATAAGAGTATATAAGGGAAAAGTTACATCCACGCGGAAACAATATTAACACTTACTCTAACTAATATGTAATCAAAAAGCACAAAAAAATGCTTAAAGGACAGTAAAAATATTAATTTTTATTAGGTGTAAAATTTTAAAGCGAGACAAAAGACATGTTTCACCCGGATGAAGTGCTCTTGCGTGCAAAACAGCTGTAGCTGATCAAGTGTGCTGGCTTTCTATTGTTCTTATGAAACTTCTCTCTGGTCAGTGAGCACAACCTTAGGCTCTGTAAATCTGGGATATCACCTACACCTTCCTAGAGTGTCCAGGTAGATTGCCATGTGTTTTTGAAAGGCGCCGATTGCTTTTTTCTTGATGTGATGTAGTCTAATGTAAGATTGACAAGGTGACGTGCCTCCTTTTAGTCACCTTGCATCAATTAACTGTCTCTGTCCTAATTGACTAACAGGTGCCGCAGATTGCCCGCATCAGAAGCCCAGATACAGAACACCCGGACACACGTGTGCACACAACAACTTCCTCTTTTTATTAAAAAAGCACGGTATACAGGAGAGGTTACATAGTCACATGAATATATTTGATATAACACGATAGGATATGTTTTATCTTCAGATATAAATAGTATATAAAAGAGCGCAACAAACAGATATATTATTGCATTGATACGATATATAGCGATTTCAGGAGCTTGTCTGCCTAGCAATTGGCAAGCTGTCAAGATTCTCTTTGTCATCCAGAAAGAGGGACTTCTGGAGGTCCTGTCTTGCGGTTTTAGCGTAAGCTGGCTGTCTGGAGCTGTCTGGAGCTGTAGCATATCTGAATTAACTATTAAGACAAAAATTGAGATGTTTCTCTATAAATCATAATCTATAATCATTACCCTGACAAGGTCTGCCCGGTGCACATCAGCTGTTAGTCATGTTGGGGTTCTGGGAAGTCCAGTCAAGGGTTTCTGTATACTCCCGTACATTTCTTTGCTGCCCAGTGTGGATTTTTTTTACAGTTGGATGGGCAGGTGATAGTAATGGCTTGAACATGGGTGTAAAGATAGGTTGCTTTGTGAAGGTGAGATTCACTGATCGGGTGAGGTTGTAGATTTGGGGGAAGAAGTATGTGTTTCAGCTTCTAGGAGTGAATACTTTTGTATTTCTCTGCCCAATTGACCACATGATAACACACTAAGCATGTGCAACCCCGCTAAGTAGACAACTAAGTGATTATTATGTGTAGGCCCTTCTATATGTAACAGACAATGGAAGGGTTGTCTCTGAATACTGTAGATGTATGCTGCGTCTCCGACTTTTCCCTGTAGGACATGGGGCTTCCAGTGCGCAGCAATCACATGACTTCCTGTTGTGGTGACTACTATTTCAGTACATACAGCTCCTGTAGAAGGTGCTCTACAATATATTATTACTCTCTAGTACACAGGCCTGTGTCTGGTCCACCACCACTCTTCTTCCAAAGATGTCCTGGTGCACAGTGTTGTCTTTGTCTACCTTTGTCTACAAAATCCTTATCCTGGCCCTATCTGCAGACTTCTACTACTATCTCTCCATTAGCTCATCTACAGAATGGGTGTAGACTAGCTGCTTTGTTGCCTCCATACACTGTGCACACATAAATAAAGATCTTGCCCTCCATAATATCTGTACAGCAGACCCTGAAATCTGCAGCATTATGTAGGACATTATAGAGCAGTACTGAGCAGGGAAGCTGTGAATCCAGAACTCAATCATTAAATTAATTGCACAAAAAATATTTTGGTATTGACTTGTAGTAATAATTCATGCAAAGTTTGTTGAAACTGCACCATCTAATCAGGGGTTTCCTCCAGAACAAACAACTTTGAAATGGATTGTCTGAACAGGCAACTAAAAAGATTATTATTAATAATAATAATAATAATAATAATAATAATAATAATAATAATAATAATTATTATTATTATTATTATTATTATTATTATTATTATTATTATTATTATTATTATAAGCATTAAAAGGTTTAGGAAACCCAGTTATGATCATGATATCCTGTTCTAAAGCTCAATACCTGAACTATTGACATGAAGACAATACTTAAAAGGCTACTCCCAGAAAAATAAATCAACTGGTGTCAGAAAGTTATTTAGATAACTTACTTAAAGGGGTAGTCCAGTGAGAATCTTTTTATTTCAAATAAACTGGTTTCAGAAGGTTATATACATTTGTAATTTACTTCTATTTAAAAATCTCGTGTTCCCATACTTACCTGCCGTATGTCCTACAGAAAGTGGTGTATTCTTTTAATTTAGACACAGTGCTCTCTGCTGCCATCTCTGTCCGAGACAGGAACTGTCCAGAGAAGGAGAGGTTTTATATAGGAATTTGCTACTGCTCTGGACAGTTCCTGTCTTAGACAGAGGTGGCAGCAGAGAGAACTGTGTCAGACTGGGAAGAATTCACCATTTCCTGCAGGACATACAGCAGTAAGTAAATTGAAGTAAGTTACAAATTTACATAACTTTAAGGTTCTACTAAGACCTACTTCTATTTGTGAGCTGCAATGAACGTGAGGGCCTTATAGTCGATAAGGTCACTCACAGCCGTTCTCTTCTTAACCTTACAGTCATCAATAACAAATCCTTCTCCAACTAGAGCTTTCCTGGCAAAATCCTCATCATATCTGAAAGCATGGAACTTGTCATTCCCGACTGTGTAATATGTCATATCTAAAGACCCTATTATTATGAGGTGTCCACCAGGTTTCAGCAACCCTGAGATCTTCCTCAGATATCTGATGTAATCATCTTGGTCTTTGCTGATAACATCTAGGAGCCAAGCACTGATGATACAATCGGCTGGTGGTAAGACTATCGGATCCGTCATATTTTCCTTCTCAAGGTCACATTTCATGACATGTGGAATTGCTGATCTCACTTTTCCTTCTTTATCCTGTAACTCATCACTGAAAGAAACGGGAAAAATAAAAAAATATAGTAAGAAAGCTTAGTAGATAGCTATGGATTATTGGTTTCCAGTATTGGTGGAAGGACTTGAAGGGATATTCCCACCTCAACTAAAATAGGTAAACTTGTGAAACTTGCCAAGTTAAATGTTTTTGTCAATAAATTTATATTTCCATATTCAGTGTCAGTGATGGGCACAATAAGCCAAAGTCAACAGTCCGGGTTGGTAACAGCGGGCAACAAAAGTACACAATCGGTAAACGGTCGAATAGACAGGCAAAGGTCGGAGCAGATACTTTGGAAATAGAAGGGCCGCTTAGCTTAGTATTCACTAATAGCCAGCGACTTGCTGCTGGCCTTGCTGACTATTTATGAGGAGCAGGAGTTTGGTCCAGATCCCCACTGGACCGGCGCTCAGATCCACAAAGACCCTGACTGGCAAAAGAATCTGTTAGTCAAGGGAAACACCATACTGCTCAGCTGCAGGAATCAAGCTAGCAGAGGACAGAGAAACCCTATCATTGTCAGAGGCTTCAAGGCAAAGTGGGTGGGGCTGATCAGAAAAAACAGAGCCCTGTTCACACCAGGTTCAGTGCCTTCTGTGCTGCACGCCCCGAACTGAGGAACGCAAAGGCACATTTCTGACATTCAAACAATCAGTCTGACCACTGTTCATAATGCAGAACGATGGTCGGTAACCTAGATAAGGAGCAGTCAACCAGGGGAAAAGAGCAGCATATCAGGAGAGGAAGATACGTTTGTAAATTAATGTTTCATTTTATTAGCCCTACATTTACTGTAAATTATATATTAGTTGATATGAGAATATTCCTTTAACCAAAGTTGGTGTACTAAATGTTCAGCTTATGCTTGGTCTTTCCAACAGTATGTAACTGTATGTAAAATGTAGATAAATACGTCACCTGTTTCCTTCTATCTCTGCATGAAGTTTTGTGGTATGTTCCCAGTTAAACGCTCCTGTCCGTGAGTCCAGCCATCTCTTCATCTCCATGATACATTGGTCACTGACCTTCAGCACTATGATGTGTTTGAAAAACTCACATGCCGCATAGAGAGGATGGATCATGGAACCAAGGGTGAGGTCAATCAGGACGTCTCCTCTAATGTGACCTGCAAATAAATGTTCTGAATAATGAAATGCCTAATGTGTTAAACCCTTATAGTTGTTGTAAACCAGGGGTCTCAAGCATATTACCTATAGGCTCCATGTGGCACCTGAGGCTATCACCCTTGGGGCACCAGAGCTACAGACAGGGGGCATTGCTAGCATTGGACCTCCGAGGAACAAGCTCCAAATTTTTAGCAGGGTACCTCAGATCTCCAGAATACCGTTTGCCTTCATTGCATCTGTGTCACTAGCTCACATGCTTTTTATGATCTACTTTTTTTTTTTTTTACCAAATTTTTTTCTAATTACCTCTTTTTTTATGAAGATTATTTATGACCCTGTCCCCATGTAACCCAACATACAGAATGCTTCCCATGGCCCCTTCTTTTACTTGGCTTAACCCCTTCCCCCAACTTGACGTCAGGGGACATTATGAAAAGCAGAAAATTCCTGCCTAATGATGTCCCCTCTAGACATGAGCGAAATTTTCAAAAGTTCGTTCCGACCAGACTTCCGGATTTTTTCTGAAGGTTCGACCGAATTTCGGATTTCTTTGGTTTTCATAGTTTAAAGCATCTCTATATGATATGGGGGTATTGTATTTGGTTGAATTTAGGCCTCTACATGTCAGTAACATCATTATCTTTTCGATATCTCAAAGTAAATTTTTCTTTTTTTAGACTTCAATATTCGCCATCACAGGGTCTATGCAGGAAATTCACCATTACAGGGTCTATGCAGGAAATTCACCATTACAGGGTCTATGCAGGAAACTCACCATTACAGGGTCTATGCAGGAAACTCACCATTACAGGGTCTATGCAGGAAACTCACCATTACAGGGTCTATGCAGGAAACTCACCATTACAGGGTCTATGCAGGAAACTCACCATTACAGGGTCTATGCAGGAAACTCACCATTACAGGGTCTATGCAGGAAACTCACCATTACAGGGTCTATGCAGGAAATTCACCATTACAGGGTCTATGCAGGAAACTCACCATTACAGGATCTATGCAGGAAACGCACCATTACAGGGTCTATGCAGGAAACTCACCATTACAGGGTCTATGCAGGAAACTCACCATTACAGGGTCTATGCAGGAAATTCACCATTACAGGGTCCATGCAGGAAAAAGGTCACAAATGCAGTGAAGGAGCAGCAGTAGTCATTGGAGGCCAGAGGAGGTCCAGCAATAGTCATTTGAGGCCAGTACAGGAGCAGCAGTAGTCAACATGGAGGCCAGGCATCAGCAACAGTAGTCAACATGGAGGCCAGGCAGGAGCAGCAGTATGAGGTATATTTGTGTCTTAGGAGAACATGTATGTCATATACACTCTCACAAGGAAGACAGTATAGTACTTATATATCTGTGGAGACCTTTTTTTAGAGTTTTATTCTCCATAAATGCACAAGGTATATTTGTGCCTCAGGAGAACACCTATGTCATATACACTCTCACAAGGGAGACAGTTTATTACTTGTATATCTGTAGAGCACGTTTTTCTTCTGTGCACCCTTTGCTTTCCTATGCCTAATCTATCTATCTTTAACCCTCTCTATTTTTCTCTCTCAATCAGTATATGTTTTTCCTCTCCACTTTCCTAATAATCTTCTGGTCTTTGCTTTTGTAAATATCTTCTCAGTAGTCAGTACAGCAGAGTACAGCAGAGTACAGCAGCAGCGTTTTTTTTATCACTGACGAGCTGTGTGCAGTAACAGACTCCTTCCTCTCTCTCTCTCTCTCTCTCAGTGCAGACTGAATTGTGCGGTCATGTGACCACTCCTCTTAAAGCAAAACCACCTCACACATGGAGTGGGCTAGTGCAAGATCCCTGCTGATTGGATGTGTTCCAGGCATCATGGGAAAGCAGTTTTCCCGCCCGGAACATTTCCTGCTTTCTAAAATGGCGGCTGCCAAAATAAAAAAAATCGGAGCGGACTTCCAAAAATCCAAATCCGACCGGATTCCGACTTTTGGAAAAATCCAATCCGGATCCCATACCTGCTAAACTGGTTCGCTCATCTCTAGTCCCCTGACATCATGCTTTCCCTGCCTCCCCCCTGCTGTCCCTAACGGCAATCGGACGTCGGGAGGTGGCTGCCGCACATTGTTTCCTCCCGCCGCCACTGCCTGGAGAGGAGCCGCATTCCACTCGGGGCAGTTAAACCCATAGATGCCATGGTCAGCGTGACCGTAGCTGTCTATAGGGAGTAAGGAGAAAAATCGTCTTCTCCTTCAGTCCTCAAAGATGTGTAAGCAACTGCACAGCTCCGAGGTCACCATGGTAACCCAGAAGTCGATCCGTGCTTCTCAGTTGCTGGTCTCATCTGAATCTATGAGCTGTCAGTCACCGGCAGCTAACATACTCAGGACAGGCCAGTAATAGATCATGTGCTGTAATGTATTATATGTATAGGGACAAAAAAATGAAAGAAGAAACACACATAATACACTAATAATTAAATAAATTAATATACACTTTCCCCATTATAATAAATCTCATATAAAGAAAATGCACATATTTGGTATCGCCGCATCCGTAATGACCCTGTCTATTAACCTGTTACAATAATTATCCCGCCTGATTAACACCATAGAAAAAAATAATTAAAAATTAACCAAAATATAAGAAAAAGCAATCAAAACGTTGCATGTACCCAAAAAGTGTAAAATTGAAATGTCAGCTTATGCTGCAAAAAAAAAAAAGCCCTCACACAACTCTATTGGTGAAAAAATTAAAATAATACAGCTTTTATAATTTGGCGAGACACAAACAGTTTTTATAGCATAAATGTCATAAACTGTAACAAACATTATATAAAATGGATATCACTGTAATCGTACTGACCTGACAAATAGAGATAACGTGTAATATGTAACATACAGTAAACAGCGTACAAAAGAATAGTGAAAGACAGCTTTTAAATTGTGTTTTTTATTCATAATATTTCATAAAAAAATTAAATAAAAAATGATCAGGGTGTCACATGTCTCCCAGAATTGTACTGATGAAAACTTGAACTTGTCTTGCTAAAATATTTTGGCATTTCGAGGCCTCTGTGACTGTGAATAAAAAAAAGGCCCCAAAATTCACCAGGTCTCTGTCATGTCTGCTGTCTGTGGTTGAGTCAGGTGACGGACTGAGGCCACATATTGGGGATTTCTGGAAACAGTGGAATAAGAGGAATCAATACTAAGTTGTATTTCTCAGTTAGTATTTGCTGAGTTAGAGAAAAAAAATGGATTAAAACGGAATATCTGCCAAAAAAAAAGGAAAATTTTAAATTTCCTTACAGAGACTGCCTTCATGCTCCTTCTTCCACAAAGATTACTTGCTATGCTTCTTCTTTCATTCTTTTTTTTTAATGCAGACAGCTCCCCATGCTCCTCTCTTTTTGACAAAGACTACTTTCCCATCAACACAAGCTGTACCCTGGCACTGCAATAAAATTCATTGGTGCCTTGGATTACAAGCATAATTCGTTCCGGGACTGTGCTTGTAATCCAAAACCACTCTTAAACCAAAGCAAAACTTCCCATTAAAAATCAAAGAAATGCAGACAATTGGTTCCACACCTCAAAAATAATGATTTATTATTCTGAACAACATGTAAAACAAATGAAACAAACATTCAGAAACAGCTGAATATGTGATATTATAAGTAACTGTACAGTAATGGAGAGGATGGAAAACACAAGGGCTGACAGAGACTGCAGGGAGCATGAAGGAATGAGCAGGGTGTAGGGTGAGCACAGTATAGCAGCACTCTCTGTCCGGGGAGAGAGGGGTTACAGCTATGAAAATATTACCTCCACAGTCCTGTCCCCTGATGTGAGCCCCAGCCTGAAGTAGATCTGCCATGATTTGGAAGGTGAGGGAGACTTCTATGGTCGGAGTACAGAGCTGTAGACCACACTATGCAGACCATGCCCCTCCCCCACTCACGCTCCCACTCAGCACAGGGAGCTCTTAAAAAAAAAGCAATGCTCTTAAACCAAATCACAGTTTTTAAAAACTGTGAGCTCTTAAAGCTAAACGCTCTTAAACCAAGTTACTCTTAAACCAAGGTACCACTGTATTTAGGTATACAGATCAGGAGGGCACCGAGCTCGCTCGATGGACTAAATTATCCCCCTCTCATCCAGTCGATTCTCCGGGACATGGATAGCTGGAAATCTCTTCCTCTCCTCATGATGGCCCAAAGCCATTTACTCAAAATGTTGGCCTTCTCTCGGCCTTCTCCCGGCTTTTATACGTCCGTGTGAAACAGCTGTTGCCTGTTCAGTCTTCACATCAATTGCACTGCCGGTTGCTGAATAAAGACTAACATCGCTGCCTTAAAGAAGTGCTCTGATTTTCCTTTCTTCCATTGGATGTGTAAAAAACTACTACTATTTAGGGATCAAGGAGGTCTGAACTTTCCGATACAACCTGGCCTGCTTGCTCAGACATGTTTTTGACTGGATGAGAGGGGGAGGTCCCTATTCCAACCATAAGATTAAATCAGCCCTGGCCCTTCCAAACCATGCTGTACTCTAAATTTGTGTCGATCCCGCCACGCATTAAGAGGAGCCTGATGCTCCGATACACAATCATGGCTTGGAAGGCAGGCTTAAAGGACATAGGCCTCCCGGCACAGATAGCGAGGCATATGCCACTATACCTTGACTTAGGAATATAAAACCGTTTTATCAGTCCAACCTAATACATGATTTGCTTCAAGTAGAATCCCCGGTCCACTTTCTATCGTATATTTATCGGGCGCTCCATAGGGAGAACTGATAACAATACAATCTTCCTAAGAGACCCGGGAATTTGAATATTCACACTTGAAATCCTTTAAAGAGTATCTAAGTAAGGGAAAATTTAAATTGAATTTGATGAAAAACCACCCACTACCACCTTCTCTACTGACCTGATTGATCCTGCCTGCTAAACAGTGTTTTTTTTTTTACCAAAAGGCATAATGAAAGAAAATTAGCAGGCCCTTGAGATGAGTCCTACAAAAATATTTTTTGTGACCCTTGAGGTTAGCCCTCCAAAAATCCTGGGAGTTACAGGAAAACTGATAACGGCACAGTCTACTTAAGAGACCATGGAATTTTAATGTTCACACTTGAAATCCTTTAAAAAGTCCTTTAAAAAGTATCTAAGAGAGGGCAAATTTAAATTGAATCAGATGGAAAAACCACCCACTTCTACCACCTTCTACCTGATGGATCCTGCCTGCTAAACAGTGAGTTCTTCCAACTAAAGGCATAATGAAAGAAAATTAGCAAGCTCTTGAGGTGAGTCCTCAAAAAAAAAAAAAAAACATTTTGGCCCTTGAGGTGAGTCCTCCAATTTTCTGATTCGATTTGAAACAATTAAAAAAAGTTAAATAAAGTGAATTGAATTTGAGTTAATTTGAAATCAAAGATTAAAAGACAGCCAATAGGGTGGCCTCTACCGACTTGATGGCTTCTGCCTTTGAAACAGCTACAAAATGAGAGGAAGGCTGAAGACACCCCCAACAAGTCTGTATTCAGAAATAAAATGGTATGAGATGGACAACTCAAGGATCATCCTAAAATAGCAAGATTCTTATTGAAAGTTTAAATGCCAAGTTTTCCCCTCATCCTGATGCAATTGTGGATGAGAGCCAATTATTTCAGGTAGGGAAGCCAGAAGGCAAAATTATCAATACCAATTGGGATGAGCATTGGCAAAAAAAAGTTGAGCCCTCCAAAATAGAGTTTAGGCCCTTAAAGTAAGCCCTGAAAAATGGAGTTAGACAAGTTAGAATTGAGACTTTTCAAAAATTGATTTTGATGCCCTTGAGGTGAGCCCTCTAAAAATGTATCTGGATGCCCTTGAGGTGCACCCTTCAAAAATTAATTTGACGACATTGAGGTGAGCCCAACAAACATAACTTTTTTGGCCCTTGAGCTGAGCCTAACAAACATTAATTTTCAGGACCATGTGGTGAGCCCAACAAACATTATTTTTTAGGCCCTTGAGCTTAGCCCAACAAACATTACTCTTTAGGCCCTTGAGCTGAGCCCTACAAACTTTGATTTTTAGGCCCGACAGGAGAGCCCTTGAAAAAATTATTTTGAGGCCCTTGAGGTGAGCACTGTAAAAAATTATATGCATGGACCTTGAGATAAGCCCTCTAAAATATATGAAAAAATTATAGAACAAGGTCAGCTCACCGTGTGAATATGTCCCAATATTGACGGCAACCCTCTTGGTAAGGAGCAGGTGATAAGAAATGGGCCGTTCACCCAGGTATGCAGTCCATAAAAGTAGAAGGAAATCACAGCTCCAAAAAAACGTGAAGGAGTTAAAATGTCCAAAAATTTTTATTCCAAAGCAAATTAAAAAAACAACAACCATGTTAAAAACAGCACGTCTACGCGTTTCGGGGACAAGCCCCATAATCATGACAGTACAACAACATAATAGGCAAACTTATATATGCTTTGGGTAATGGCGTCTGAAAACCCAAGTTCCACCCCTCTGCATCACTGGAATAGGAGAAGGGAGGGGGAGAGGGGAGGAGCATATATAAGTTTGCCTATTATGTTGTTGTACTGTCATGATTATAGGGCTTGTCCCCGAAACGCGTAGACGTGCTGTTTTTAACATGGTTGTTGTTTTTTAATATGCTTTGGAATAAAGATTTTTGGACATTTTAACTCCTTCACGTTTTTTTGGAGCTGTGATTTCCTTCTACTTTTATGGACTAAAATATGTGAGTCTGTTGTCATCTCTCCTTTAGGGTACAAACACACTGGGTGTATCCACAGATTTTCTTGCTGTGGATCCCTGCCCTGTAAACTCTATGGGCAGACAAATTGCAGCAGGATGTCCATCGGTATGTCAGTAGCCTGCCCTGTTAACCCCCCACCGCCGGAGCGTATACTTCACCTGCTCCCTGCTCTGCTTTGCTTCAGGGCTCCCGGCGTCTTCACATCTCACTCAGCCAATCAGTGTGCTGCGGCGAAGCAGATACGCCCAGTGTGTTTGTACCCTTAAAGATTTTTTTAAATGGCCCACTTATATGGTGGTTGAGGAGGAGGAAGAAGAGGAGGAGAAGTAGGAGGAAAGGAGCTTCAGCAGACATGGCACTTCATGTTTTGCTTCTTTCCATCGGTGGAGAAGTAAACTCTGGGTCAAATCAATGGCTGCTCATTTTGATAAGCGTCAGCCTGTCAGAATTATAAGTATTACTACCGTATTTTTCAGCATGTAAGACAACATTTTACCCCCGAAAAATCTTCTTAGAAGTCAGGGGTTGTCTTATACGCCGGGAATGGTCGCCCCAAACGTTGGGGGAGCTAAAAAATGGCTGCATCGCTACCGTATGGGGCAACCACTATAAAAAGAAAAAACAGTTACCTTACCTGGGGCTCGTTCCCGGCATCCTTGTGTCTCCTGGCCTGTTCCCGCCGCAGGCAGTGTGACATACACTGCCTATGCCAGGGACCCCGAAGCTCTCCTGAGAAGCCGAGCATCTCCGAGCCTGTTCAATGAGATGCCCGGCTGCTTGGGGATCCTCAGTGCAAGCGGGGTATGTCCCACTGCCTGCATCGGGAAAGGGCCAGGAGACACGAGGATGCTGGGAACGAACCCCAGGTGAGTTATTTTTAAAAAATTAGCTGCAATTAACATTGGTCACATGGTTTAGAACGCCAATGAATGTAGGTGCTTTTTTTCATTGCCTGTGTTCTCTTAGTGCCTGCCCCCCCCCCCCCCCCCTGCATAGTTATTGGTTTAAAAAAAAAAATTGCAGAGCATTACTGATGCACATCCATTGTGAAATTCGTAATTGTGGACCTGCAATTACAGGCTATACTATGGACATGACAATGAGGCCTTACATCCATACTATTAATATACACACACTAATATGCAGTACATGGGCGTTCCTTTGACACACACACACATGCACATGCATGCATATTACATGGACACATACAAACACAAATATGCACATTACATGGACACACTTGCTGTGTATGCGGGGAAGCTCCAGTAGTCTCCATGTTGTGAAGTCTTCAGCTCTTTTTCCTCCTCACAGCCATTTTCTTTGCCCCCCCCCCCCCCCCATCATCTCCTATTCTGTCCTGACAGCATGGGAGAGCAGAAAGCAGCCAAAGATGATAACAAGGAGGTGAAGGTAGGGGTGTTAGGAGGGGAACATGCTTCTGTGTATCCCTCCCTGCCTGTCACCTATGATCCCTCTCTCTGTATAGTAGGCTGGTGCTTACCCAGCTTACTGTGTAGATGTAGAGACCAGGCTGGCAGGCAGGTGTGCTTTGATACTATCAGAAACGTTTATGCCGGGTTGGGAAGGCCTCCCTGATTCTATTTCGGGGCTGGGTCTCTGGCAGCTGTACTGCCAGTACTGCCTTGATGGTGGGGTCCTGGAAATGTGAGGAGTCTCAGTTTTGTGTCCAGCATGTTCTGCAGAGATAAGTTGTGGAAGTAATAACATGAAAAACGCAAAGTAGCCATCTATAGGTCACTATAATGTCATGTTAAGGCATTGTAGTCAATATGATATTCAGCATAACTAGGACACCATTAACTAGGACACCGCTGAGTGCCGCCAGCTTCCCTGTCATAATGACAGTGTCAGGGCTGCAGCGGCGTCCAGCGCTCCGGACCGCCGCAGCACCCCCTCACCTTGTTCTGCAGCCGCCGGTGTCCACATGCAGGGACCCGGTGCTGCTGCCACTTCGGCCCCTGGGGGCGCCTCACCTCGCCCCGCTCCTGGCCGTCGCTGTGCCAGCCGGCCCCGCCTCCTAGGGCGCGCGCGCACTCTTCTATAAATTCCAGCCCTGCCCCACCACAGGTGTTGGAGCCTCTACATGCTTCCCATAGCGTTTGGCCCAGCTCCCTGTTGTTCCTGACCTCAGTCCTTGTTCCTAGTTCCTGTCCGCTGACCCGGTCCCTAGCCCCTGTCTGCTGCTTAACCCATTGTTCCTGAGTACTGTCTCCACCTGCGGTTACGCCTACAGACCTCTGCCTGCACTATCTTCTGCCTACTGCTCCTGCCACGCCTCGCCTGCTGTCACTAGCAACCAAGCCAGGGGTAGCGATCTGGGGGTCGCCTGCCACAGCAAGCCCATCCCGCCTTGCGGCGGGCTCTGGTGAAAACCAGCGGTTCCTTAGACTCCCCTCCCTGGTGAGGTTAGTGCCATCGCTAGTGACGGTTCAGTGGATCCACGACTCCAGGCGTTACAGACAGCCTATGGGAGGCTCGTGCATCTTCTCTCTAAGCGTTGAAGAATGAACATGTTCATTCTTCAGCGCGGAGAGAGGAGCTGTGTAATTCCGCTACTTTTGCTACGTGTAAAAGTAGCCTTACAATCCAGTAACTTAAAGTGTCACAGTTGTTATAATTATCAAAATCTAAATCAACAGTAGATGTGATATAAAGCAAGTTTGCAATTTACATTCATTATTTTTATTTTTGGTTATCGTGCTGTAAGACAAGGCTGTACTTACTAGAAATCCAGGTCCAGTCTCCTAAAGCTTTTTGCATCTTGAGCTGGTTGAAAAAAAAAACAACAAAAAAACAACAACATACAACTAAACACAAGTCTGGACAGTACAGACAGTCACAGCTCAATGTGTCCATCAATCACATGACTGCCTTCTCTGTGATGCTCAGATAATCTGGGAAACACTGGACTTCCTGTGTTTTAGACACTTTGGTAAAAAAAAACAAAAACAGGAAGTGCCGTATTTTTCATCATAAATAATAATAATAATAAATAGTACATGTAAATTGCAAACTTGCTTTATACCACATCTACTATTGATTTAGGTTTTTAAAGTTACGACGACAGGGACACTTAAAGTGCCAATAAGATGGGATTGAAGGGATGAATACGATAATAAGATACTCTTTTTGTAAGGAGAAAAATTGGTCCATAATACAAAGCATCAAAAACTATAAAACTAATTAAACATTTAAAGATTATGCTACATACCTTTAGCAAAAGTTTTAGCTAAATTTTCTATTGGAAATTTTAAGGCATCCTCCTCAAAGGCCATATCAGGTTTATCTGATGCATAATGCTCCAGATGTTGTCTAGAATCCATGCCGTGTACATGATAGCGCTTATGGGTGCTGGAATCCATTGTGTAATAATCTTCTATCCCAAACAGGGTGACTGCCTCTACACCGGTGCTCAATGTCTTCATTTAATCACTAAATTTAATTTACTAAATTTCAGTAAACATTACTTATAATATCATGAGTTCTATTCTTCATGTGCCGGTCATGGGAATAGGTGATAAAGAATTCACATGAAACAACAATCATCTTTAGATAAACAGCTCAGGTTATTGGTTAAACAGATAATAAGAAAAGAATCCCAGAGGTTGTAATGGTGTCGCCATAATAGTACAATACTGATTAAAAAATTGCACTCCAAATGGATTCATGGAATAAATACCCACTCTACTGCTTTGGGTCCCATGTTCCTTACGAGGAATCAGTGGTCTCTGTGTGTATGGCGCATGGTCCCAGTGACTGAATGCAGCATCATATGAACATTGTGTGCAGTGTCATTATTGCATATTCATTAGGGAGCACTGGATATCTACTGTATGGGTGATTGCAATTTTATTTTATTTTTTTCCTCACACCCAGGAGCCCCGGTTCTGAAGGAGAGCATTTTAAAATTGCCCCAAAATTGCTCCCAATTTTGCAGCTGGTGGAGAATATTATAATATAAAAAACTAATGTTGGGGGCTCACCCTTAGTAGTAATAAAATAATTGGTAGTGATATAGCGCTTACATATTCCACAGCACTTTACTGTTCTATGGGATTCCCAGTCACAGATACTTTTCTAGTTGGGCCATCCCTGCCCACCATCGACATGTTGGGGAGAAAAGGTGTGAGGTGTGCAAACACATCAGTGGAAAAAGTCCACATAATTACCAATACGCGGATCACTAAGTCCAGGAAGGGACATTACATTTTCCTAATTGTCCACTGGGTTAAAATACTGGCGGCTGGGTCTCAGGTGGGAAGCATTTTGCGCATGTCCTACCACCACCCTGGATTGCTAGATGTCTGTCCTTGCCTCTAGTTGACTCCTCCTCCTCCTCCTACCAATCTTCCTCCTCTGCCACCTCCTCATACTCTCAGCATAGCTGCTGCAACATCGACTTCAGCTTAGCCGGGGATAAGTGACAGCAGGCTTTTCTGAAACTTACGTGTCTGGGGGACAAACCACTTAACCTTAATCCAGGCAAGGTGGGTGCGATAAAGGGGCAAATTTCAAAAAAAGAACCTGGTAGGGCAAAGCTGACAAGGCAGAACTGATGCATTAACCCCTTAAGGATGGAGCCCAAAATGGCCTTAAGCGCTGGATCAAATTTCAGGAATATGACGTGTCACTTTATCCATTAATAACTTCGGGATGCTTTTACCTATCCTGCTGATTCTGAGATTGCTTTCTCGTGACATGTTATACTTTATATTTCTGGTAAATTGGAGTCAATACTTACAGCCTATCTTTATGAAAAAAAAAACAAAATAACGTGAAAAATTGAAAAAAAAAATATTTTTCTAACTTTGAAATTTGGTTATGCTACATAAATAACATATTAGCTATATGTCTACTTTATGTTGGCAGCATTTATTAAACTTGCCTTCATTTTTTTTAAGACAATAGAAAGCTTCAAAGTTTAGCAGCATTTTTCCAAATTTTCACAGGAATTGTATTTGAGGGGACTGTATGTTATGAAGCCCTACAAAGCACCCCAGTTCAGAAACTTCACCCCCCCAATCTGTGCAAAAGCACATCCAGAAAGTGTTTTAATCCTTTAGGGGAGTCACAGAAATAAAAGCTAAGTGTGTAACAAAATTGAAAATTTTATTTTAATATTACCAGAGAAATGCACCCCAATATTTATTGCCCCATTTCTGCAGTGTATAGAAATACCCCATGTGTGGCCCTATTGCGCTATTTGACCCAACCACAAGCCTCAGATGAAAAGGAGTGCCTAGTAAATTTAAAAAACCTCCATTATATTTGGTCATTTTTTACTTTACCACTTCAGGTTGGCAGAGGCTCTGGGCTGCCAAAACATAAAAAAACACTCCAAAAAGGACACTATTTAGAAAACTACACTCCTCGGAATGTAACAAGGGGTGCGGTGAGCATTTGGACCCAACAGGTGCTTCACAGATTTTCAGAACAATGTGGAGGGAAAAATGAAATTTTTTACACTAAAACATTGTTCTAGCCTTCAATTTTTCATTTTTACAAGGAGAGAAAAGAAAAATAAAACACAAAACATGTAGTGCAGTTGCTCTCAAGTATGGAATTACCCCACATGTGGACATAAAGTTCCAAGCGGGCGCAGGATGAGCCTCCAAAGGGAAGTAGCGCCAATAGGCTTGTGGAAACTGGATTTGACTGGAATGGATTTCAAAGGCCATGTCGCATTTACAAACCCCCCACATGTGAACCCATTCTAGAAACTACACCCCTCAAGGAATCTAACAAAAGGTGTAGTGAGCATATGGACCCCACTGGTGAAGAAGACGAGGACTCCAATAGCAACCATGCCGGAAGCAACAACGGGGTCCATTTGAGTATCTTATACACTTGGGTGTAAACATTATTTGAATGAACTTTATATTGTAATATTGTGAAGTACTGAATTAAAAGAAAAGAGAACTGCAACAGTAGTGTCAGTATATATTTTTATTTGGAGCCCCACTGGTGAAGGACACAAATGTGGAACAATGTGACGTGAAAGTGAAAATTCACTTTCACAGCACAAATGTGGCCGTCATCAAGGGGTCCATATCCTCACTGCACCCCTTGTTAGATTCCTTGAGGGGTGTCGTTTCCAGAATGGGGTCACTTGTGGGGGGTTTTCACTGTCTTGGCAGCACAAGGGCTTTGTAAATGCGACATGGCGATCATCATCCTTTCTAGCCTGACCAAGTCTCCAAAATACAAATGGCGCTCCTTCCCTTTGGAGGCTTGTCCTGTGCCCACATGGCACTTTATGTCCACAGGTGGGGTATTTTTGGACTCGGGGGAAACTGCCCTGTACAGATTGTGTTTTTTTTATTTTAACCCCAAGGCAAGACCTACATTATAGTGTAAAAATTTTATAGTTCATTTTCACGACACATTGTTCCACATATGTGGCAGTCACCAGTGGGGTCTAAATGCGCACTACCCCCCTTGTTACATTCCTTGTGTGGTGTAGTTTCCAAAATTCGGTCACTTGTGGGGGGTTTAAACTGTCGTGGCAACACAGGGGCCTTTTAAATACAACATGAAAATCCATTCCAGCCAAATCCAGCTTCCAAAAGCCAAATTGCGCTCCTTCCCTTTGGAAGCTCGTCATGTAGCCGCTTGGCGCCTTATGTCCCCATGTGGGGTATTTCTGTACTCGGGAAATTTCTCTACACATTTTGTGTTTTCGTTTAATCTTTAAACCCCTTGTGAAAATGAAAAAAATCAAGACTAGATCAATGATTTAGTGTAAAAATTTTTAAAAAATTTACACTAAATCATGGTCTAGCCTTGATTTTTTTCATTTCCACATTTAAAGAGAATATAAATACAAAACATGTAGGGTAATTACCCCTGAGTGTGAAAATACCACACATGCGGACATAATATGCCATATGTGAACATGGCAAGCCACCAAAGGGACAGAGCGCCATTTAAAGTCTGGAATAGAAGATGGAGGACATGTCGCATTTACAAAGCCTCTGTGCTGCCGGGACAGTGGAAACCCCACACAAGTGACCCCATTCTGGAAACTACACTACATGTGCTGTGAAAATGAAAAATACCTTTTTTTTTCCATTTTCACAGCACAAATGTGCCTGTCACAAAGGGGTCCATATCCTGGCTGCACCACTTTTTAGATTCATTATGGGGTGTAGTTTCCAGAATGGGGTCACTTGTGGGGTGATTCCACTGTCCTGGCAGCACAGAGGCTTTGTAAATGCAACATGGCAAGCCTTTAATGGGAATGGGGGCTATGAATATTTAGTTGGGGAAAAGGGATCATTTTTTATTTATTTGTGGGTATTATGCCAATTATTAGTTTATAAGTTTGAAAAGGACAGGAGTCCCGCAAATTCAACCTGTGTTGATCCAAAGGAAGGCAAATAACCCAGACGACAATAGCCTCATCACTGGGAAAAAATTCCTTCCCGACTCCAAAATGGCAATCAGAATAATCCTTGGATCAACGTGACCCATAAAATAGGAATAAGGGAAGGACTTATTCTCCAATGACGTATAGTATGCCTTGAAGAAATCCTTTATGCAGAGGCCGGGGTGATCAGGACAGGTGTCACACTGGAAAATAGTGTCCTTCCTGATCCCCCTTTTATGGCACACTCTGCACTTCTTCTGAGATCTCCTGTTTTTCAGTGTGGGAGACATCACCTGGAAAATTTTGCCCTGGTACGATACAGGGTCCTTTGTATCCAGAAGCGCTGGGGCTCACTTCAGGACTGCTTAATATTAGGGCTTTATTACTGCTTCAGATTTTTTTGGATCGTGCCACAAGCTACAGTAGCTCGGGCAGCGAGGGTCCGGAAGAGGGGGTGCTGGTATAAAAGTTATAAAGGTACAGGTTGTAACATTTATCCAGCAGTTCATAAATGAACTTCCCACTAATTCCGAGGATGGGGGGGGGGGCATTCTGGGGGCTGGATTCAGGTGTCCCTTCCTTCATACACTTTAAGAGTACGTGCACACTGCAGAATGGCGCGCATTCCGCAGCTGGCACCCGCCAGCGGATTGATGCGTGTCATAGACTCCATTTTATGCACGGGCGGATTCCACCCTCCGTTCAAAGAATTCATTCTATGAATTCTGTTCATTCTATGGACGGGCGACGGAATCTGCCTGGGCATAGAATGGAGTCTAGGACACGTGTGGAGATGCGCCTGTCCGCATCAGTCTGCCGGCGGGTGCCAGCTGTGGAATGCGCGACGGGTTATCCGTTGCCATTCTGCAGTGTGCACGTACCCTAAGGCCATGTTCACATGGCGTAAGAGACTGGCCTTTCCTCTGAAAAGATCATCCCGACCGGTACTACAGTACCAGCCGGACAATCTTTCTCGCCGCAGAGTTCTGATGCGGGCGCATCTTTGTGGGCCTGCATCAGAACTCACCACAGCACACTATGAAGCTTGCAGCTGCAGCCGCTCGCTTCATAGTGTGCACTGACAGGGTTTTCTACGGCTGCTAATCATTGATTAGCGGCCGCAGAAAACTGATATGTCAGTTCTTTGCGGCACCGTGAGGGATCCCGGCCGGAGCATATACTATATGTATACGCAGGCCAAAAAGACAGAAATGGCTGCACATCGCACCCATGGTTGACACGAAAGCTTGTTCAGCTACATTAAAAAAACAACATCAGAAGTTAGTATATAATTTGATCAAACCACATTGCCTCATGTACCACGTGCAGGTCTTCTGATACACATGAGTCCCTAAGCAAAAAAACATCACTGTTCCGGTCAGCAAACACAATCCCGGCAAAACGTGCACAAGCAGAGAAGGGGGGGGCACGGAATGGCCCTGCAATCCCAATGTCACAGGACCAAACCCCAAAGGGGTTAAATCTGTAAGTTTACCCTGAGGTACGGAATGGCCCTGCAATCCCAATATCACAGGACCAAACCCCAAAGGGGTTAAATCTGTAAGTTTACCCTGAGTTTACCCAGAGTTTGTAGAGTTTCACACCATACCGTGATCTCTTTTTGGGAAGGTACTCGCGGAAAAGACGTATCTGGGATAACATGTCTGGGGGGCAGCTTGAGGCGTCCTCCTTGGACGTCTAGGTGGATATTTATCATCACTAGAGATGAGCGAACTTTTTAAAAGTTCGTTCCGACCGGACTTCCGAATTTTTTTGAAAAGTTCGGTTTGACCGAATTTCAGATCTCTTCGGATTTCATAGTTTAAAGCATCTATATGATACAGGGGTAGTGTATTTGGTTGAATTTAGGGCTCTACATGTTAGTAACATCATTATCTTTTCAATATCTCAAAGTCAAATTTTTTTTTTTTAGACTGCAATATTCACCATTACAGGGTCTATGCAGGAAACTCACCATTACAGGGTCTATGCAGGAAACTCACCATTACAGGGTCTATGTAGGAAAAAGGTCACAAATGCAGTGAAGGAATATATTTGTGTCTCAGGAAAACACCTACAGATGTAGCCAGGGTTAACATGATCCCTGACTCAACAATTGTGTCAGGTAGCTATGCTAAGTCAATTAGAATGTCGAGTTAAATGCGTCATTGTGATCAAGTTAACCCTGGCTACAACTGTATGTCATATATACTCTCGCAAGGGTCCAACTATAGTACTTGTATATCTGTATAGCACTTTTTTTAGAGTTTTATTCTACACACATGCACAAGGTATATATTTGTGCCTTAGGATAACACCTATGTTATATACACTCTCGCAAGGAAGACAGTATAGTACTTGCATATCTGTATAGCACGTTTTTGTTCTGTGCACCCTTTGCCTATGCCTAATCTATCTATCTACCTATCTATCTTTCGCCCTCTCTATTTTTCTCTCTCAATCACTATATGTTTCTCCTCTCCGCTTTCCTAATAATCTTTTGGTCTTTGCTTTTCTACAATATCTCCTCAGTACAGCAGCGTGCAGTAGCAGCATTTTGTCACTGACGAGCTGTGTGCACTGCTAACAGTCTCCTTCCTCTCTCTCTGCAGACTGCTTTGTGCAGTCGTGTGACTGCTCCTCTTAAAGCAATACCGATGTCACACAGGGGGTGGGCTAGTGCAAGATCTCTGTTGATTGGATGTGTTCTGGGCATCATGTGAAAACGCTTTTCCCGCCCGGAACACTTCCTGCTTTCTAAAATGGCGGCTGCCATTTTAAAAAACAAGAAAAAATAAATAAATTCGGAGCGGGCTTCCAAAAATCCGAATCCGACTGGTCTCGGACTTTTAGAAAAATCCGAACTGGATCCCATACCGGCCAAACCGTTTCGCACATCTCCTTATCATCACTGGATGATAATGATGAGGATGAATGGAGCAAAGAAGGATGCCTCACTGGCTGTTTCGGTGTCAGGTGCAATAAGTGCGTATGCCTCCTCTGCCGAAAACACCCTGTGGGCCATTTTTATACGGGGAAAAGTATATGGGGTATGTAAACATGTAATGTAGTGTAGTGTAAAACATTATTTCATGTAGTGTAATGTAGTGGTTTTTAAATTTTTACGGAGTTGCTGATAAATGCCGCACTTATGTGCGGCACTTATCAGCAGACAGTGGCAATAGGATATAGTGGGGGAAGCCCCTATGCCATAAAGGAGGAGTTGCTGATCAGTGGCGCACTTATGTGCGATGCTAATCCGCACTTGGTGGCGGTAGGGCGCGTAAAAAAACACTACCTATAAGTGTATTATATACACCTATCAGCTGCTAGGGGGCAGAAGAATGCAAAAAGATGGAAAAAGCCGAAGATAGAAGACGGTGAGCCGAAAAAAGCCGAAGATAGACATCGGAGAGCCGGAAAAAGCCAAAGATACACAACGGGAATGAAGAGGATACTGTGGGATTCGGAAGACATCTCGGACAGCACCAATCGCTATTGCTTTCCGGGTCACCGGGTCATGAGGTCCCAGAAAGCTGAAGATCCCTGTTATTGGCTGATCTGGACTGATCAGCCAATAGCAGCAATCGTCGGGAAGGGCGGTGTAAATCACCCTCCGTGCCAACAGGGAGAGATGGCCTGCTATTTATTAATATTTTATTATGGCCTGCTATATATTATTATATTATTTATCACGTACCAGCGTTCCGTGGTGTGCTCTTAAAGGGCCCGCATACCGATACATCAGGGGTCCTTAAGTGACAGGGATCTGTGACTTGTGGGTACGGCATGGGTCCGTAAGAGGCTGTTAAAAGCTGCTGTGTGTTTGCATTTTAAATCTTTTCCCCCTGCTGTTGCTCACCTGTATGCGCTGCAGCCTAACTTGAAAATTCCTACTCACCACTCATATGTGGCTTAAAGGGAATTAATCAGCTGATTAGTGATGAGCTAACATCCCGGAGTTCGGTTTGGATCCCGAACATAAAAAAAAAATTATTGTGATCGGTTCCTGTTCACAGAACATTCACAAACAAATAAGAGTGTACAGTCGAAGTATACGTTTTGGTCTACGGACATGCATACAGATGATCAGGTGCAAAGTGGTAAGTAAGTAATAGCGGAGCAATTAGGAGGTGCATAGCATTATATGCATATATATTGGCAATCACTGGCACATAGCAGAGCCAGACAGAAAGATTAATGAGAAAAAAAAAATATGTATAAATTAGCCCTAAAAAGGACTGTTGGGTTCTTCAGTTTTTTTCACAGAGGACGCCTGGTCACTACAAAGTTAAGACATTAACCCTTATAGTGCTAAAACGCTGACAATTTCACAACATTCCAAGCCCCACACGGTCTGTTCTCCCTCCCTACACTGACTAAGTACCACTGTGAATATTGCTGCCTAATTAAATTCAGCTGCTCTCCCTGCTCGTTTCACTCTCCCTACTTAACGGCACAAGAATCAGGAAAGACTGTGAGAAAATTGGCTGCAGCGTTGTGTTTTAATTGCATGTATGTAACGTACGTAATAACTAGG
This sequence comes from Dendropsophus ebraccatus, assembly GCF_027789765.1. Classification (NCBI taxonomy): domain Eukaryota; kingdom Metazoa; phylum Chordata; class Amphibia; order Anura; family Hylidae; genus Dendropsophus; species Dendropsophus ebraccatus. The sequence continues at coordinate 12,365,147 of NC_091465.1, forward strand.
GATGAGTGAAGTGAATCTGGGGATAAATTCACTTCGCATTGCGAAGCGAATTATACCCGATTTGCTTCAAAAATTCACCAAACATGGGGGCCGCGATTGCAGCTGTCCATGTTGGCATACAGTTGTATGGTTACTCTATGGGAGAAAGGGATTATTAATAATCCCTTTCTCCCATAGAATAAGGTAAAAATCGCTTGTCCAACAAGTAGATACAACCCGGCACTACAGGTCCCGTATATCTCGTCACTATAAGACATGCTGAGTAAACGTCCGTGTGGTGCTCTGTGTAAACGTAGCTACATCCAGTACATCCAGTGGGGTTTGTGTAACACGAAACGTGCGTCGCTGAGACCTGTTTGCCATGCTCCCTCTCCCTGCGCTTTTATGGCTTTTTCATTGAAATAAAGAAGAATTTCACACGTTGATGGGTAAGTGCCTGATCTCTATCTCATTTACCTTGTAAGGTAAAAATCGCTATCCAGCAGCTCTGTGTAATCCCCACCCCTCCCCCTCTACACAGTGCCCGCCTGTTGAAGCAGGCTGTAGATAGCGAGGAGAGAGGAGCAGGGAGAGTGAACTCAGTGAAGAGATAGGGAAAGGATAGGAAAGGGCAGTTTAGGTAGTTAGATATAGTTAGATATAGTACATGTCTGTGGGTGTTTTTGGAAGTTACTATTCACTGTGTATCTCAGAAAACAGTGTTTAAAGTGAATCTAGTGTGTGGCTATCTAGTGTGGTATCTAAATAAAAGTTGTTTACTGTAAAAGTCATTGAGTGAAGCTAACTCATTTGCTTAAAAGTGTTTGGGTGCCGAAAAAGCCATTGCACATAGAATCCAGTGTGTGGCTATATCTAAATAAAAGGTGTACTGTGAAAGAGTCCATTCATTTATGTTGTCAATATGTCCAAGCATTTCAAGAAAACCCGGCCTTTAGAGGGTATGTCAGCTGTCAGCGGCAGAGGTGGCCCCAGTGGAGCGCGAAGTCGTGGAAGTGGAGGAAGGTTGCAGCTTCCTGTGAGACAAACTGAGCAGGTGAACACTAGCCAACCTGGGATCGTGGACTGACTACTGCAAAGTTCCAGTTCCACGTCAGGCAGTACCCAAACACGGAGAGAGAAGCCAACGGAAGGGTCGTCCCAGAGTAGTGCCACGACAATTCCCTGGCAAGGCCAGGATGTATCACCGGCTCCATCTCCTATTGTGTCCCGCACACAATCACACTTGCCAGGCCCATCGGTGAGAGAGCTACTGAAAAGCCTAACAATCCCCCTGCACTCACAGTCCCTCTATTCAGAGGATCTATTAGAGGAATTGCCTGACAGGCAAGACCTTAAATAAGGCCTTGAGACTCTTGAAATGGACAGGCTCCAAAGGAGTCAGGAGAGCCAGGCAGCTTCGGACCAAAATGTGGTATCCTCCCATATAACTACAGAGGAGAGCTTAGGAGAGAAGACATTCATGCCGGACTAAGAAGACGATGATGTTGCAGACCCGACGTGGAAAGTGGTCCAACAGATGCCATCCTCGGTATCATCGTCAGGGGATGACAATGCTGTATTTGTTCCACCGACCCAGCGTCAGCCCCGATCTGCAGCTCGTAGCTCCGGAGGAAAAAGAGGGAGGCGGACGTCAGCCAGCTCACATCGGCAGGGCCCAGGCAGTGAACCAGCATCCGAAGGCAGCGGCAGCACTCCGCAACAGGCTGTCAGTGAGCCTACTCCCAAGAAACGCCCACTTACATCACTGGTGTGGCAGTTTTTTGTTGCTGGCAGCAAAGAAAATGCAGCCGTGTGCTGCCTTTGTGAGCATAAAGTGGTTCACGGTTTGGGTTCAAATCCAGGAACCACTTCTATGTGACAGCACATGAAGAGACACCACCCCACTGCCTGGAAGAACCGGGACCAGCAATCTCCATCTTGCCAGGAACAGCAAATGGCTGCGGCCACCACCTCGTGTTTTTTAATAATTTCTTTTTAAAAAGCATAGGGTTCCCCCTATTTTCATAACCAGCCTGGATAAAAAACCAAACAACAGTATCGTAGTAACACCAGGATGGGAAGGGCCATTTATTTTGGTCCTCCCCAGCCTAATATTACCCAGTCCAGGAGCCTCAATTTTGACGCTTCGGGACCACTGCCACCCAGCTCTTCCCATTACCCCTGGTGGCATTGGGTACTGGGGTAATAAAGGGGCGTTAGTGTTAGCCATTTTATACCGGCTAGCTCTAGACCTCGACTTAGTAATGGATTCTGTCTATTATATGACATCCACTACTAAGTCTATATAGTAAAAAAATAAAGACAAGGCACAAGTGAAAAATATTTTTTATTTAAATAAAAACACCCCCACACCCCTTGTTGACCACTTTATTAAAAAAAATTCCAACAACCGCTGGTCATCGACGTAGTCCACCGAATCCGCCATAATTCACAGGATACTGATATCTGAAAAACAAAAAAGGGAGAAACACACAAAAAAACACAACTCAAACGTAAATTAGTGCCTTTACAGATCGAGGATACCCGGCTATTCCAAACTTGGTACTACAACCACAAAGGGCCAACAGCCCAAACAAACCGGGATAGCCCCGACAAACTAATAAAACGTAACTTTTATTATAATATGTAATAATAAATTAATAAAGTAATAAAGTAATATAGTGAGAATGTGAGTTAAAAACACTACTCCACAATCAATACCTATATCTATATAAGTCCACTGACAGTGGTACTAATTAATGTCTGAGTTAGCTGCAGTCTAGCCAGACCAATATGACTGTGGTAGTAGAACTTTAAAATCTGATAGGTTCTACTACCACAGTCATATTGCTTTGGCTAGACTGCAGCTAACTCAGACATTAATTAGTACCAATGTCAGTGGACTTATATAGATATAGGTATTGATTGTGGAGTAGTGTTTTTAACTCACATTCTCACTATATTACTTTATTACTTTATTAATTTATTATTACATATTATAATAAAAGTTACACACAAAAAATCACACAATCAGAAGCACAACACCAATCATTGTGAGCGGTGTTGTGCACCTTATAGTATGCAGCATCTTTACAGATTGCATTGCATCCCCTTAACCCTTTTGGTGCCATACTGAACAATCTGGCCCCCAGGAGGTTAAGTAAGGGTCCCCACTTAACCCCTTGGGGGCCAAACTGATGTCAGACTGCACCCAGAACAGGGTTAAGTAACCCCCCTTCCTTGCTGGGATCGGTGCAGGGCAGGGGAGGGGGGAGAGCTTTCTACTAACCCTCCGAGGTCTTCTCTCTTCGCCGGAGTCCGACACACAGAGCTTAGTGTGCCGGCTCCCGCTCCTTATGTGTCTGCCCAGCCAAACAGCTGGGTAGACATATAAAACAAAATGTTTCTTCTAATGTTGCTATTGTGATTAAAAAGATAGCATAATTAGAAGAAACATTTGCTGTTTTAATTAAAGTAAAGTATTACATTGAGCTGTATTACCGGCAATAGCAATTCCCGGCAATAATACCGCTCACTGTAATAGTTAACATTTAATTAATAAAGCAAATTTTCATTCTAAGAAAGCTATTTTCCTTGTACAATAGCATAATTATAACGAATACATGCTTTTTCAATTAAATATACTGTAAATAAATATATATACAGTATATATATATATATCTATCTATATATATATATATATATATATATATATATATATATTTCTATTAACAGTATATTTAAATAAAAAAAACATTCATTCATTTAAATTATGCTATTGTACAAGGAAAATAGCTTTCTTTGAATGAAAATTTGCTGTATTAATTAAATATTAGCTATTACAGGGAGCGGTATTATTGCCGGGAATTGCTATTGCCAGTAATACCGTTCTTAGTAATACTGCTTCTCTGCTTTCCCAGGGAGCGTAAACTTCATTAAAACAGCTAAACAAATCTTTAGCTGTTTTAGTAAAGTTAATTAAGGTTCTAATATTTAATGACATATTCGATTGAACTCGAATCTTTCTAACAGTGCAGTATTCGATAGCGAATACTGTTCGCTCATCTCTAGTAATAAATAGTGATGAGCGAGTATGCTCGTTCGAGCTTGGTACTTGTTCGAGTATTAAGGTACTCGATGGTACTCGTTACCTGGACGAGCATCTCGCGATACTCGAAAAGTCTCATCATCCGTTTTCTGTAAGTTTGGGCGCTATTTCTCAGCCAATAAACATGCAGGAGACTCTTTGGTACATCCTGCAATCACGTGGGACCCATACATGTCGATAGCAGCGATTGGTTGGCCAGATCAAATGACCCTGCCATATAAAACGCGCAGCCGTCAGTACTCACTTTAGACGCATGCTGAAAGAGATTAGGGACAGAGCTGCTGCCAGTCAGGGAGAGCGTCAGTGTAGTATTTAGCACTCCAGTAGGCAGGGAATACTAGCAATACAAACAAACAACCATTTTCAGGGCTTAAAAGCGTTTTTTAATAGTATTACTACAGACTGCTGGCTGGGACTTGCCGTGTTGCTACCACAATGTCACCAGCACACTGTGGTGACCGGCTGCTGGCAGAATAGGAACATTAGGTGTTGCATACACACCCCTAAGAAGTGCTCAGTGTACTCTTTTTTGATTTTGGGGATGGTGGTGCTGCTGTACTTCATTGTATTGCTGGGATTTGTAGTACACCTGCATAGAACTTCACTGCTCATTGGACGGGGATGTCACAGAGTGTGTATAGGTCCAGACACTACCAGATTGTACCGGACAGCCCCCCCAAAACTAGTGGGTACTACACTGTATTGCTGGGATTTGTAGTACACCTGCATAGAACTTCACTGATCATTGTAAGGGGGTATCACAGAGTGTGTATAGTTCCAGCCACTACCAGATTTTACCATACAGCCCCCCAAAAACTAGTGGGTACTACACTGTATTGCTGGGATTTGTAGTACACCTGCATAGAACTTCACTGCTCATTGTAAGGGGGTATCACAGAGTGTGTATAGTTCAAGCCACTACCAGATTATACCGTACAGCCCCCCTAAACTAGTGAGTACTACACTGTATTGCTGGGATTTGTAGTGCACCTGCATAAAATTTCACTGCTCATTATAAGGGGGTATCAAAGAGTGTGTCTCGTTCCAGCCACTACCAGATTGTACCGTAGAGCCCCCCCTAAGCTAGTGAGTACTATACTGTATTGCTGGGATTTGTAGTACACCTGCATAGAACTTCACTGCTCATTGTAAGGGGGTACCACAGAATCTGTGTATAGATCCAGCCACTACCAGATTGTACCGTACAGCCCCCCAAAAACTAGTGTGTACTACACTGTATTGCTGGGATTTGTAGTACACCTGCATAGAACTTCACTGCTCATTGTAAGGGGGTATCACAGAGTGTGTGTATAGTTAAGGCCAATACCAGATTTTACCGTACACCCCCCCCAAAACTAGAGGGTACTACACTGTATTGCTGGGATTTGTAGTACACTTCAATAAAATGTTAACCCAAATGTTACAGTCAAATTGAAAATCGAAAGGGTGCTGGGGGTAGAAGGCTACTTGTTGGCTACTGCTGGGCCCTTACTGGCATCCATGTTGACTACTGGTGTGCCTGCCCTTGCCTCCTTGTTGCTGGGTCTTAACTGGCATCCATGTTGACTACTGGTGTGCCTGCCCTTGCCTCCTTATTGCTGGGCCTTAACTAAAATTCATGTTGACTACTAGTGTACCTACCCTTGCCTCCTTGTTGCTGGGCCTTAACTGGCATCCATGTTGACAACGGGTGTGCGTGCCCTTGCCTCCTTGTTGCTGGGCCTTAACTGGCATCCATGTTGACTACTGGTGTGCCTGCCTTTGCCTCCTTGTTGGCTACTGCTGGGCTTCAACTGACATCCATGTTGACTACTGGTGTGCCTGCCCTTGCCTCCTTGTTAGCTACTGCTGGGCTTTAACTGGCATCCATGTTGACTACTGGTGTGCCTGCCTTTGCCTCCTTGTTGGCTACTGCTGGGCCTTAACTGGCATCCATGTTGACTACTGGTGTGCCTGCCCTTGCCTCAATGTTGGCTACTGCTGGGCCTTAACTGGCATCTATGTTGACTACTGGTGTGCCTGCCCTTGCCTTCTTCTTGGCTGTCCACCCGGGGAAAGCAGCTAAACATGAAGATTTTTGTTATCTCCTCCTCTTCCTCCTCCTCCTCCTCTTCCTCCTCTTCCTTCAATTCTCAGCCAACTGCCAAGTCTTCTTCCAGCATGCAGTGTTTGGCCTAATTATTGGGCAGCTCAATTGCTTCCTCACTCACTTCTAATGGTTCTCTGTGTCCTCACTGCCATGCTCTGACGTCACACTACGTCTGCGGAGGAGCGGGACTGGTTGCCGGGGGCCCATCGATCGTGCCCCCGCCAACCAGCCAGCTGTTTTTTTTTTTGTCTTGCCATGGCCGGGGCCTCACCACCCTCGGTCGAGAGGCATCAGGTGTACCCTTGATGGTCACTGACATCTGGCTTAGCCAGTTAGCTGTCAGCACCCAGGTTCGTGTGTAATTAGCAGTGAGCTTGGTTGCCTGTGACGAGGGTCGGAACCTGGTGACGGCTCTGCAACTCGGCAGCCTCACACATGTACCTTGCCTGGCCCACGTCTTCAGCCTAGTGTTGCTGCGGTTCCTTAAATTAAAACTTACCCCAATGTGGCTGACTTGCTCACCAAGGTGCACTGCATCTGTGCGCATTTCCGCAAGTCAACCAGTTAAACTAACCCCAACTGCTTCAGTCAAATTCAAACTCAAAACAACGGTGGGGGGAGAAGTGGGGAGTCACATGATGCAGGGAATGTTACCCCAACTGCTAGAGTCAAATTCAATTTACCTTCCTTGTCTTGTCCATTTCGAACCATATTATCTGTGGATGTCATCTTATCTCAGGGGTGTCCTCTGCCATCCTTTCACCAGTACCTTCTACCTTTTTTCGATGTTGTAGCCGTTTTGAAGGCAGGATTGACCAGGCCTTTTACCAGTAGCTTCTTTCCTTCCTTGGATGTTGTAGTAGCTTTTTTGAAGGCAGGATTGACCAGGCCTTTCACCAGTACCGTCTACCTTCCTTGGATGTTGTAGCCTTTTTAAAGTCAGGATTGATTAGGTCTGTTTAATACACAGGCTATCGCACTTGCCCTCTCTTGGAGACTCTTTAAAGGATTCAAAGTGTATTCGTTCTAATTCAGGGGCCTTATTGTTCTTCCCTACCTCCAAAGAGATGCCTATCATGCAAAACTGCATGAGGGTGTGAGGCAAAATCTAGCCATAATCCGGCTATTTTAGTTTAAGGTGGAGCAGCACTGCCACGGGTATGCGCCAACAGGCGGTGCTCAAACTGATGAACAGCACCTTCTACCTTCCTTTGATGTTTTAGCCGTTTTGAAGGCAGGATTGATCAGGCCTTTTATCAGCAGCTTCTATCCTTCCGTGGATGTTGTCGTAGCCTTTTTGAAGGCAGGATTTACCAGGTCTTTTTAATACACAGGCTACTGCACTTGCCATCTCTTAGAGACTCTTTAAAGGATTGAAAATGTATTAGTTCAAATTCCGGGGCCCCTTAAGAAGACTGTATTGTTCTCTGTGTCCTTACTGCCATGCTCTGACGTCACACTACGTCTGCGGAAGAGCGGGACTGGTTGCCGGGGGCCCGCCGATCGCAGCCTCGCCAACCAGCCAGCTGTTTTATTTAATTTATTTTTTTATCTAGCCGTGGCCGTGGCCTCACCATCCCCCGGTCGAGAGGTATCAGGTGTACCCTTCATGGTGACTGACAGCTGGCCTAGCCAGTTAGCTGTCACCACCCGGGTTCGTGTCCACTAAATACCTTGTTCACTCTGTTCTCACCGCCATGCTGTGTCAGGCTGAATTTTTGGGTGGTTCATGATATGCTACCTTTGTTTTAATGGTTCTCTGTGTTCTCACTGCCATGCTGTGTCAGGCTGAGTTTTTGGGTGGTCAATATGCCTACCTCTGTGTTAACCAGGCTGTTGCACAGAATTAGGCATAATGGTGCCATTAGGCAGCCTCAGAGGCATGCATACATGCTGCCCCTGCTGTTTCATGTCCATTTCCGTTGAGTTTCCATCAATTTCTGAGGTTGACAGGTTTTCACATGACCTTCCCTCTACCGAACTTGAGTCTCCTGCAAAAATGCTCAAGTCTCCCATTGACTTCAATGGGGTTTGTTACTCGAAACGAGCACTCGAGTATCGGGAGATATTAGTTTCAAGTATCGAGCACCCGAGCATTTTAGTACTCGCTCATCACTAGTAATAACTAAACAAATGCACGTACGCAAACGAGATACGTTTAATCACTGTGTAACAGATGTCTGCTATTTTGTATTTTTCTGGACGGACAGAGGCCATTTTTCAGATTTTAGGAATAGAGCTGTAATAACTAAACAAATGCACGTACACAAACAAGATGTACGTTTAATCACTGTATAACAGAGGTCTACTATTTTGGAGTAGGACGTTTTTTAGCTTATAAGAATAGAGCTGTAATAAGTAAACAAATGCATGTATACAAATGAGATGTACGTTTAATTACTGTATAACAGATGTGAGCAGACCAAAATACACTTTTGGCCACTATGTATAAATTGGCAAATCCAATATGCAGCCTGAAATCCCAAAGCTAAGTATTGCTGTGACTGCAGTGGTGTCTATGGACAGGAAAACACTTGTTGCAAATATGCTAGTGTAACCTTGCTAAACACCTTACTAATCTGTCTAATCTCAATACCTATTTCAGTAATATCATTAATCTCACTACCTATCTATGAGATAGGTAGTCTGTACAGCACATTGAGTGAGGAGACAGTACGGTACCGAACGGTAACTCGAACGAACAGTAAAATATTCAGTTCGGTTCGAATTTGAAAGAATCAAGATGATCGAATCGAACCTAACTTTTCTCGAATAGTTCGATCAACACTAGTTAAGAGCACTGCCCGCCCCCATAACGCTGATCTGGCCCGCTCATTTCATTATCATTAGAAAGAGGCGGGCCGTCTGGGGCTGGATCAGTGCAATGGGGGCGGGTAGTGCTCCCAACAGGTGCCCCAGTGCTCCTAATTGTCTCACCAGGCCATGGAGCAAACTACTAACTACACCCAAACAGCACAGAGAATGAAAGTAAGACACATACCTTCCTCCTCGGCGTCTTCAGTTCAGTATCATAAAGGGACAAATTTGTCTAACCTGATGATAGTTCCCCTTTAATGTAAAGATGAAAATTGTTCCATAATTAAAGTTTTAAACACGTAACCCAACTAACCCAACATAGAGATATCACAATACCTACCCAATTTGAAAGTTTTTGCAAGATTTCCAATGGGAAATTTCAGGAAATCCTCTTCAAAAACCTTATCAGGCTTATTTGAGAAGCAATTGTTGTCTAGAGACAAATCCGTGTACAGCTTATAGGGGTGGGAATCTATTGTGTTATCCTGTATCAAAGACAGGGAGACTACCTCTACATTAGAGATGAGCGAAGACGATTCGATCGAGATGATATTCAATCGAATATGGCGGTATTCGAAAGATTTGAATTCAATCGAGAAGTGTGGCGAATACGCGGGAAACATTCGAAAGCCCTCCCATCGCAGTTGGAGCCAATCACCTTGCAGGGAGGCCGTGAGGGACCCTGGGAGTACGCACGTGTGGCGAATACGCGGGAAACATTCGAAAGCACTCCCGTTCGCAGTTTAAGCCAATCAACATGCAGGGAGGCCGTTAGGGACCCTGGGAGTACGCACGCAGAGCGAAAATGGCGTCTACCCTCATTGGGTGGCTGAACTACATGACCTTGAATCTTAAATACTTGTCTCCCGCCTCTCGACCGCAGATGTGCTTTCAACCTAGCCAGGGAAAGATCTTGCAGCAGGGAGAGATAGGTTTTAGCAGCGTTTTGGTTAGGCAGGCTTCCTACGGAACCCTAAAGTCTTTTTCAGGACTAAGATCTAGAGATGAGCGAACCGGTTCGCCCGGTATGGGCACCGGTTCGGATTTTCCTAAAAATCCGAGTCCGATCAGATTCGGATTTTTAGAAATCTGCTTCGATTTTTTTTTCTTGCTTTCTAAAATGGCAGCCGCTTTCCCATGATGCCCAGAACACACCCAATCAGCAGGGATCTTGTACTAGTCCACCCCCTGTGTGACGTCGGTATTGCTTTAAAAGGAGCGGTCACATGACCGCACCACGCAGTGTGTAGAGGGAGAAAGAGAGGAAGCAAGCTACTGTTGTGTACTACAGACTACTGAGAAGATATTGTGGGAAAGGAAAGGAAAGCAACGATTAGGAAAGCGGAGAGGAGAAATATCTAGTGATTGAGAGAGAAATATAGAGAGGGCGAAAGATAGATAGATTAAGCATTGGACAGAAAAGGGTGCACGGAACCAAAACGTTCTATCTATCTATCTATCTATCTATATATCTATCTACTATCTATCTCCTATCTATGTATCTATCTATCTATCTCCTATCTATCTATCTCCTATCTATCTATCTATCTATCTATCTATCTATCTCCTATCTATCTATCTATCTATCTATCTATCTATCTATCTATCTACCTATCTATCTATCTATCTCCTACCTATCTATCTATCTATCTATCTATCTATCTATCTTTCTATCTATCTATCTCCTATCTATCTATCTATCTATCTATCTATCTATCTATCTATCTCCTATCTATCTATCTATCTATCTATCTATCTATCTATCTATCTATCTATCTATCCCCAATTTCTATCCTTGGACCCTTCTGATTGAAAGTGTGTATATCACATCCATCTTATACTAAGAGACTAAAATACCTTGTTCAGGTGTATAGCATTGTATCTTAAAAAAAGTGCTTTATACCCAATTTCTATCTTTGGACCCTTCTGATTGAAAGTGTGTATATCACATCTGTCTTATCCTGAGAGACTAAAATACCTGTTTCAGGTGTATAGCATTGTCTCTTAAAAAAGTGATATATACCCAATTTCTATACTTGGACCCTTCTGATTGAAAGTGTGTATATCACATCCGTCTTATCCTGAGAGACCAAAGTACCTGGTTCAGGTGTATAGCAATATATCTTAAAAAATTGCTATATATATAGACAATTTCTATAGTTGTCCTATATATCACAAGTCCTATATATATAAACAAGTCCTATATATTACAGAAAATACTGTTCTCATCTACCAAGTGAAGAAATCATAAAAACAAGCTTGAAGAGGGTTTAAAAGAAAAATAAGGGAAGTAATCTCTTCAGTCTATTTTTATATTTATAAATAAAAACGCAATAGTATGAATACTCGCATAGTAAATGGACAATAATATAAAAGACTGGGACAAAAAAACTATAAATTAAAAGAATAACCTATGAGATGCTTTAAGTGAAAAAACACATATCTGAGAAGTACTCATAGCAATATAGGACATTGTAAGGTGCTGGTTTGATGTTTTTTGAACTTTTTTAAATTTTGTTTTTTTTTTAACTTTTTCAAATTTTGTTTTTTTTTTAAAGTGCCCAGAGGAAACCTAATAGTTACACAATTTCTAAAGTTTTCATCCCATTTACAGACTGTGCTGTAAATGGCTCAAAAGCTGTGTAAACATTTCAGCCATTCAAGTCGCTCTCACCACCTGCAGTGGAGGAATGGTCTTCCCAACCAATGTCTCATTTGCGATGCAGCCACGTGGTGGAACTCCACCCTCCACATGCTGGACCGGCTCTATGAGCAGAGGTAGGCCTTGACTGATTTCCTCTTGATGCAGGCGGACACGGCAACTCCCCTGTGTAACCTGGAGCTCGGGCAGTGGCAGCTCATGCGAGACACCTGCCGCTTGCTACGACTCTTTGAGGAGGCCACCTTTCTGGTCAGTGGGAAAGACACAGGCATGAGCGCCATCATACCCATGCTTCATGTACTGGAGCTGATGCTGATGCGACTCAGTGGCGGGGGGGAAGAGGTCTTGCCACTGTCACAGCCTGGGTCGCTGGAGGAAGGCTTGGCGGAAGAGGAAGGAGAGGAAGTTGAGGAGGAGGAGGAGGAGAACCTGAACGCACAGGAACTCTTAGGGGAGACGGGTGTAAGAGAAGGAGATGAACCTTCCTGCCAGACCAGAGCGGGGCTAAAGGAGGATATGCAGGGCTATGAGGAGGATGAGGAGGATGGAGGTAGTACCCATTGGCAGTATGCTGTGGAGACTGAGGCGGGGACTCCTTCCCACTCCCTGGTGGAAATGGCTAAGCGCATGTTGATATGCTTTTGGGCTGACCAACGCTTGCAAAGGATTCATCAGTGAGACGAGTTCTTCCTGGCCACACTACTGGACCCACGGTATCGCAACAAGCTGTGTGAATTCATTCACCCTCCCCAACGGGAGGAAAAAATGAATTAATATAGAGAGGAGCTGGGTGCACAGTTAGTGGCAGCCTTTGGAACACGGCGCTCTCATTCATGCCATTCCCACCAGGGCCACACCAGCAGTGCTGCCTCCTCCACATCCTCCTCTAGCAGCTTGGGTGGCATGAGCCGCAGCACCAGTCTGAGCCTGATGTCCATGATGCACACTTTCATGCAGCCACAGGCCGGGGTAACAGGACCTCAAACAGCAAGTCCAGGTGTTTTTGGACTCTTTTTTGCCACCTAACGTGCCCGAACCCCTGGACTACTGGGTGGGAAAATTAGATGTCTGGCCACAATTCGCTGAATTTGCTTTGGACATACTCTCCTGTCCGGCCAGCAGTGTGTCATCCGAGCGAGTTTTCAGCGCAGCAGGTCATATTATTAGTCCTTGGAGAACCAGATTGTCCTGTGATAGTGTGGAGCGTCTGACTTTCATCAAAATGAACGCCACATGGATAGACAAGGACTTTGTGACACCTGCTCCTGATACCACAGAGTAGGATTTGGTCCTGTTGACACCAAGATGTAGGAACTTTTCTGCATCTATTATAGCCTATATGTGAACTAGACCTTACTGGTCATTTCACCATTCTTGCTGCCCTGCTACCTCTCGCCTGTCCATGGAATTCATTATTCTGCTTTTGCTGCTCATGTTACCCCCTTACAACTGCTACTCCTGCCCTGGCCTCCATCTTGGCTACTGCTGGGCCTTCACTGGCCTCCATATTGGCAACTGCTGGGCCTTCACTGGCCTCCATATTAGCTACTGCTGGGACTTCACTGGCTTCCATGTTGGCTACTGACGCTCCTGCCCTGGCCTCCATGTTGGCTACTGCCGCTTCTGCCCTGGCCTCCATCTTGGCTACTGCTAGGCCTTCCCTGGCCTCCATATTGGCTACTGCTGGGACTTAACTGGCCTACATATTGGCTACTGCTGGGCCTTCACTGGCCTCCATGTTGACTACTGCTGTGCCTGCCCTTGCCTACATGTTGGCTACTGCTGGGCCTTAACTGGCATCCAGGTTGACTACTGGTGTGCCTGCCCTTGCCTCCTGGTTGGCTACTGCTGGGCGTTAACTGGCATCCAGGTTGACTACTGGTGTGCCTGCCCTTGCCTCCATGTTGGCTATTGCTTAGCCTTAACTGGCATCCAGGTTGACTACTGGTGTGCCTGCCCTTGCCTCCTTGTTGGCTACTGCTGGGCCTTAACTGGCATCCAGCTTGACTACTGGTGTGCCTGCCCTTGCCTCAATGTTGGCTACTGCTGGGCCTTAACTGGCATGCAGGTTGGCTACTGGTGTGCCTGCCCTTGCCTCCATGTTGACTACTGCTGCTCCTATACTGGCCTCCATGTTGGCTACTGCTGCTCCTGCCTGGCCTCAATATTGACTGTTGCTGCTCCTGCCTGGCCTCCATGTTGGCTACTGCTGCTCCTGCCTGACCTCCATGTTGACTACTGTTGCCCCTTCCTGGCCTCCATGTTGGCTACTGCTGCTCCTGCCTGGCCTCCATGTTGGCTACTGCTGCTCCTACCTGACCTCCATGTTGACTACTGTTGCTCCTTCATGGCCTCCATGTTGGCTACTGTTGCTCCTGCCTGAGCTCCATGTTGATTACTGTTGCTCCTGCCTAGCCTCCATGTTGGCTACTGCTGCTCCTGCCTGACCTCCATGTTGGCTACTGCTGCTCCTGCCTGACCTCCATGTTGACTACTGTTGCTTCTGCCTGGCCTCCATGTTGGCTACAGCTGCTCCTGCCTGGCCTCCATGTTGGCTACAGCTGCTCCTGCCTGGCCTCCATGTTGGCTTCTGCTGCTCATGCCTGGCCTCCATGTTGACTACTGTTGCTGATGCCTGTCCTCCATGTTGGCTAATGCTGCTCCTGCCTGACCTCCATGTTGATTACTGTTGCTGATGCCTGTCCTCCATGTTGACTATTGCTGCTTCGGTACTGGCCTCAAATGACTTTTGCTTGACCTCCACTGGCCTCCAATGACTACTGCTGCTCCTTTACTGCATTTTTGACCTTTTTCCTGCATAGATTCTGTAATGGTGAGTTTCCTGCATAGACCCTGTAATGGTGAATATTGAAGTCTAAAAAAAAAATTTGACTTTGCTATATCGAAAAGATAATGATGTTACTGATAGGTAGAGCCCTAAATTTAACCAAATACACTACCCCTGTATCATATACATGATTTAGGCTATGTTCACACTATGTAAAACTATGGCTGTAATTCTCGCCGCAGAACTACGGCCGTAGTTTTGAGGGGTGTAACATAGCCTTACTTTCAATGGGATCCCGGCCGGAGCGTACACACATCGTATGCGCTCCGGCCCGGATCCCATGCGGCGCCTGAAAAAACTGACATGTCAGTTTTCTTCGGCCAGAATTCAGTGAATTCCGGCCGCAGATAGACCTGTCAGTTCACACAGTATGTGCTATGGGAAGCTCTGATGCAGGCGGAAAGATCACCCAGCCGGTACTTAAGTACCGGCCGGGATGATCGGGGCTAAGACCGGCCATTCCGTGACCTGGCAGGGGTCACGGAACGGCCGGGTGTTCACGTAATGTGAACATAGCCTTAAACTATGAAATCCGAAGAAATACGAAATTCGGTCGAACTTTTGAAAAGTTCGCTCATCTCTAATATAAATCTAAATGTTTTTTCTAATGTTGCTATTGTGTTAAAAAAAATAGCTTAATTAGAAGAAACATTTTCTGCTTTAATTAAAGTAAAGTATTAATTACTACATTGAGCTTTATTATCGGCAATATGTATTGCCGGCAATAGAGCTTCCTGTAGTAGTTAATATTTAATTATTAAAACACATTTTCGTTCTAATAAATTTATTTTCATTGTTCAATAGCTTTTTTAAAATGAATACATACTTTTGTAATTAAATATACTGTAAATAAATAAATAAATAAATATACATATTTATTTATATATTTATTTTCTTTATTAACAGTATATTTAATTGCAAAAGCATGGATTTGTTTTAATTAATTTATTGAACAACAAAAATAACTTTTTTAGAACAAAACTTTGTTTTATTAATTAAATATTAACTATTACAGGTATCAGCATTATTGCCGGGAATCGCTAACCCCGGTAATACAGTGCCCTGTAATACTGATTCCCTGCTTTCCCAGATGCATTCCAGAGGTGTTTGCATCACTTTCTAAAGATAGATGTCTTGGACTTGGTGACCTCCAATTCGTCGAATTTTGATTTCCAAGTCCTAAGGATTTTTCTCCCATAGACTATAATGGGATTTGATATTCGAATCGAATAATCAAATCGAATATTTCACTATTCGCTCATCTCTAGTTGTAAAATATTTACATGGAATAATAAGAAGAATCTTGTCTATTTGCCAATCTTCTCGAAAAAAAAAAAAAAGGGTCCATAGTACAAAAACAGCTGAACATTAGCTTTAAAGCAGATGTCCAGAATGTTAAGAAAAAAAGGAGAGAGTTGAAGCTGGCATAAAAAAAGAGAACCCTCTTTATTCTTACCTGTTAATCTTCTGTTCCAGCACACCACTGCTTCTGTCTTCTATGCCGAGCCTACAGTGATGATGTCAAATACAACATTCATTTAATGCTACAACAAATTGCAGTGTCCCAGCACAGATCCTACTTCCTACAGTTCTTGGTTGCAGTGTTTAAAAGGGTTTGGTTTGGCCCAGGTGGCAGTGGCTATTTTGTGAAAACCTGAGGACTGTGTAAACGTTTACCCATGCTCCTTATGCTTTTTCATAGTTTTATTGGTTCCTTGCCTTATTTTCCTTTGTTTTCTGTGGTTTCATGGGCCAGCATATGAATTGGCCTTAGCAGGTTGCAGGAAGGGTTGCGGGTAGTCGG
The DNA here is from genome assembly GCF_027789765.1 of Dendropsophus ebraccatus. Classification (NCBI taxonomy): domain Eukaryota; kingdom Metazoa; phylum Chordata; class Amphibia; order Anura; family Hylidae; genus Dendropsophus; species Dendropsophus ebraccatus. The sequence continues at coordinate 12,381,454 of NC_091465.1, forward strand.
GGGGGGGGGATTCAGGTTTAGTTTAACATTGTTGGGAAGCAGGAGGAGAGAATCTGGATTGGTTTTGGATTCCTAAAGGGATTCTGATGGTATAAATTAACTGGTGGTTGAGAGTCTCTTGTTTGGGTCGTCATTTGATCAGTAAAAAAAAAGTGTAAACTGGCACACATGGAAAAAAAAGGATCCTCCAAGCCACTAGTGGGATTGGCTAGAGGTAGAGTATAACTAATTTTAGGGCCACCAGTCTATGGGCTTCAAGGACCGCTTGCTCTATTTTCAATCAATGTCATTGATGGGTTCGATTTTTAGACCTCAAATGTTAAAAGTAGGTGTTGTGCTGGCAGTTCTCAGTGGAAGCCTCTGCTATTTGACCGCACTCCAGAGTAGAGGACCCTTCCTTGAACAGTTCAGATCACAACTTTTGCCCCTTTTTTGGGTCATAATATGGCACTGATATCAGAAAGTTGAAAAGAATAATGAGTCTGGATATTTGCTAAAGAGTAACATAAAAGTAACACAACAACACAATAAGAGTATATAAGGGAATAGTAACATCCACAATCAGGGGGATCGCGGAAACAATATCAACTCTTACTCTATCTAATATGTAATCAAAAAGCACAAAAAATGCTTAAGGGACAATAACATTTTTTTTTTTTTATTAAGTGTGAAATTTAAAAGACAAAAGACATGTTTTGCCTGGATGAAGCGCTCTTGCGTGCAAAACAGCTGTAGATGATCAAGTGTGCTGGCTTTCTATTGTTCTTAAGAAACTTCTCTCTGCTCAGTGAGAACAACCTTAGGCTCTGTAAATCTGGGATATCACCTACACCTTCCTAGAGTGTCCAAGTAGATTGCCATGTGTTTTTGAATGGTGCTAATTGCTTTTTTCTCGATGTGATGTAGTCTAATATAAGGTTGACAAGGTGATGTGTCTCTTTTTAGTCACCTTGCATTATTAACTGTCTCTGTCCTAATTGACTAACAGGTGCCGCAGATTGCCCGCATCAGACGCTCTGATACAGAACACCCGGACACAAATGTGTGCACACAAAAACTCCCTCTTTTTATTAAAATGCTTCTCAATTTATAAGCACGGTATACAGGAGAGGTTACATAGTCACATGAATATATTTGATATAACATGATTGGAGAAGTTTAATCTTCAGATATAAATAGTATATAAAAGTGCGCAACAAACAGATATATTATTGCATTGATATGGTATATAGCGATTTCAGGAGCTTGTCTGCCTAGCAATTGGCAAGCTGTCAAGATTCTCTTCGTCATCCAGAGGAATTTCTGGAGGTCCGTTCTTGCGGTTTTAGCATAAGCTGGCTGTCTGGAGCTGTCTGAAGCTGTAGCATATCTGAATTAACTATTAGGCCATGTTTACATGGCATCAGAGACCGTCCGTATACAGACCTGTGTCTGATCCACCACCACTTGGTGCACATTGTTGGCCTTGTCTACCTGGGACACCAAGATTCCTTATCCTGGCCCTATCTGCAGACTTCCATTACTATCTTTCTCTTAGCTCTTCTCCAGAATGGGTGTAGACTAGCTGCTTTGTTGCCTTCATACACTGTGCACACATAAATAAAGATCTTGCCCTCCATAATATCTCTATAGCAGACTCTGAAATCTGCAGCATTATGTAGGACATTATAGAGCAGCACTGAGCAGGGTAGCTGTGAATCCAGCACTCAGTTAGCAAGTGAATTGCATAAAAGTTTTTTTTTTGTATTTACTTGTAGTAATAATTTATGCAAAGTTTGTTGAAACTGCACAATGTAATCAGGGGTTTCCATTTGAAATGCAGGACAGGGCAGTCCTTCTAGAAAAAGCAACTCTATCTGTAACTGCTCAGTGTAACAAGGTAATCTATCAAATCACAATTACATAATAGGGTACATGAAATTGATTGTCTGAACTGGCAAAATTCTGTATAATTTTTTTTTAAAATATTAAGAATTAGCCTATGTTCACACTACGTAAGCTACCTAACAATTTGCAACAACGGCCGTGATTACTATGTAGCTTGCGTAGTGCTGCCTTCAATGGAATACCGGCTGGAGTGTATACACATGGCATAAACTCCGGCCGGGATCCCTAGCAGCGCCGCTAGAAACTGACATGTCAGTTTTCTATGGGCGCTATTCATTAAAAAGCAGCCGCAGAAACCCCTGCCAGTTCACACAATGGAGCGTGCGGCTGCGGCCACACGCTCCATTGTTAGCAGCGGGAAATTCGGATGTGGGCCCGCAGGGATGCGTCCACATGCAAATTCAGTGGCTCTAAAGATCATCAGGCCGGTACTGCAGTACCGTCCAGGATGATCTTTTTTGAACACCCAGTCTCATACAACATGTGAACATAGCCTTAAAAGGATAAGGAACCCAGTTATGATAATCATATCCTGTTTTAAAGAGGATGTACCACCAGGTACATTCTCTTTAACCTAAACCCACTGATCGAACGGTGCCGGCATGGGGAAGCCGGTGCCACGGTCCGTTTTTCGGACCGAGGCCCGGTTCTCATGCACGGCACTGTTCTATGCACCGGAACTGTCCGGTGCTCAAGCGCTGGAGGCCGGCCGGGCCGCCCCCAGTGGGAGGGAATTCCCTACCCTGTATGACGCGGCTCCATTCATTCTAAGGGAGCCACGTCATACAGGGTAGGGAATTCCCTCCCACTGGGGGCGGCCCGGCCGGCCTCCAGTGCTTGAGCCCCGGCCGGTTCCAGTGCATAGAACGGGATGCATGCACGGGAACCGGGCCTCGGTCCAAAAAGCGGACCGTGGCAGCGGCTTCCCCGTGCCGGCGCCGTTCGATCAGTGGGTTTAGGTTAAAGAGGATGTACCTGGTGGTACATCCTCTTTAAAGCTTAATACATGAATAGTCATAAGCGATTACTGTTTGATCGAATAGATATTCGATCGAATAGTAAAGTATTCAATAGTATCGAATATTATCGAATAGTAAGCTGAATATTCAATAAATATTCCATAAGCGTTTAAATCTCCCTTCCCTCTCCCTGAGGTGTCATTGTGGACTTGGTGACTTCCAAGTGGTTGAAAAGATGTTTTTCAACAATCGAATACTTGTTCCCATAGACTTTAATGGGATTGAATATTCGATCGAATAGTCGAATATCAGGGAGATATTCGTACGAATATCGAATATTTCACTATTCGCTTATCACTATACATGAACTATTGACATGTAGACAATACTTAAAAGGGTACTCCAGAAAAAAAATATTTCAAATTAACTGTTGTCAGAAAGTTCTATAGATTTGTAATTACTTCTTTTTAAAAATCTCATGTTTTTCGGTACTTATCAGCTGCTGTATGTCCTGCAGGAAATGAAGTTTTCTTTCCAGTTTGACATAGTGCTCTTTGCTGCCACATCTGTCCATGACATGAGCTGTGCTGTGCAGTAGACGTTTTCTGTGGGGATTTCCTGACATGGACAGAGGTGGCAATAGAGAGCACTGTGTCAGACTGGAAAGAATACATCACTTCCCACAGGATATACAGCAGTTGATAAGTACTGGAAGAGAGGATATTTTTAAATAGAAGCAAGCTACAAATTTAATAAACTTTAAATGGGTTTTCCAGTGAAAATCTTTTTCTTTCAAATCAACTGGTTTCAGAAGGTTATACAGATTTGTAAATTACTTCTATTAAAAAATATCATGTTTTCCCATACTCATCAGCTGTTGTATATCCTGCAGGTAGTGGTGTTTTATTTTCAGTCCCTGCTGCCACCTCTGTCTATGTCAGGAACTATTCAGAGCAACAGCAAATTCCCATAGAAAACCTCTCCTGCTCAGGACAGTTCCTGAAATGGACAGAGGGGGCAGCAGAGAGCACTGTATCAGACTGAAGTATGGGAAAACGTTAGATTTTTAAATAGAAGTAATTTACATATCTATATTACTTTCTGAAACCAGTTTACTTGAAAGAAAAAAATATATATTTTCGCTGGATAACCCCTTTAAGGTTCTACTAAGACCTACTTCTCCTTGTGAGCTGCAATGAATATCAGGGCCTTATAGTCAAGTAGGTCACTCACAGCCGTTCTCTTCTTAACCTTACACTCATCAATAACAAATCCTTCTCCAACTACAGCTTTCCTGGCAAAATCCTCATTGTATGTGAAACCATGGTACTTGTCTTTCCCTACTGTGTAATATGTCATATTTAAAGCCCCAATCAATATCAGGTGTCCTCTAGGTTTCAGCAACCTTGAGATCTTCCTTAGATATCTGATGTAATCATCTTGGTCTTTGCTGATAACATCTAGAAGCCCATAACTGATGATACAGTCGGCTGGTGGTAAGACTATGGGATCCGTCATATTCTCTTTCGCAAGGTCACATTTCATAACATTTGGAATTGCTGATCTCACTTTTCCTTCTTTATCCTGTAACTGATCACTGAAAGAAACGGGAAAAATAAAAAGTTATATACAACAGCAAGTAAGCTCAGTAGATCGCTTTGGATTATTGGTATCCAGTATTGGTGGACCTCAGCTAAAACAGTTAGATTTGTGAAACTAGTAAAGTTAAATGTTTTGGCAAATAAATTTACAACTTCATATTCAGGCAATCAGTCAGACCACTGCTCATAATGCAGAGTGGTGGTCGGTAACCTTGATAACCAGCAGTCAACAGGGGAAAAGAGAACCATATCAGGAGAGGGAGATACGTTTGTAAATTAAAGGACAACTCGGGCCAAAAACAACATTGGCAGTGTTACACAGACTTCAGTAAAGAAAAGGGTGGCTCCCAGCTTCATAAAAAATGTGTATAACTTTATTGAACGTGCATCTTAAAATAACAAACAAGCTAAGAACATCACCCTTTTCTTTACTGAAGTCTATATACGGGAGACGGCCCGCAATAATGCTCCACGCGCTCCAGACCTGGGGAATTACAGCGGCACACATATACTGCACTTTGGTGAGCTGACTTTCCTTTTGCTCAAGTGTTACACAGAGCCTGGTTATATACAACATTGGCAGTGTTATAAAGAGCCTGGTTATATACAACATTGGCAGTGTTATAAAGAGCCAGGTTATATACAACATTGGCAGTGTAATATAAAGCCTGGTTATATACAACATTGGCAGTGTAATGTACAGCCTGGTTATATACAACATTGGCAGTGCTATTGTCAGGTGCATAAACCTAAAGATTTTTACCAGATTCAACTCTGGATCAGCAACCTACAATTGTTCACACGGAAAACATGTAGGATCCAGATTTATACCGCCACCTGCAGTAATCGGCCTTGAGGCTAGTTTACGGTCATTGCAAATGATGCTTAATAGGAAACTGTCTGCAGTGAATCTTTGGGGGGTGGTATACCTGTAGTGTATAGTTCAGGGAGTCCTGTACACCTGTTCTGTATAGTTGGGGGGTCCTTTATACCTGTAATATATAGTTGGTGGATGTCTTCTATACCTGAAATATATAGTTGGTGGATGTCCTGTATACCTGTAGTGTATAGTTCAGGGAGTCCTGTATACCTGTGCTGTATAGTTGGGGGGTCCTGTATACCTGTAGTATACTGTTGATGGAGGTCCTGTATACCTGTAGTATATAGTTGGTGGAGGTCTTGTATACCTATAGTGTAGAGTTTGGGGGGTCCTGTATACCTTTACTGTATAGCTTGGGGGTCCTGCATACCTGTAGTGTATAGTTTGGGGGTCCTGTATATCTTTACTGTACAGTTGGGGGGCTGGTCCTGTATACCTGTAGTATATAGTTGGGGGGGTCCTGTATACCTGTGCTGTATATTTGAGGCCCTGTATATTTGTACTGTATAGCTTGGGGGGTCCTGTATACCTGTACTGTGTGTGATTGGGAGGTCCTATATACCAGTAGTGTAGAGTTGGTGGGTCCTGTATACCTGTACTGTATAGTGGGGGGTTCTGTATACCTGTACTGCATAGTTGGGGGGGGGTCCTGTATAACTGTAGTGTATAGTTCGGGGCATCCTGTATTTCTGTACTGTATAGTTTGGGGGTCCTGTATATGTGTACTATATAGTGGAGGAGGGGGGTCCTGTATACCTGTAGTGTATAGGTTGAGGGTCCTGTATACCTGTACTGTATGTGTTGTCCCACTACAGGTGTTGCTACTATTCACACCCTTCATAAAAGTCTGTACGTTTTGTGGTCTCATTGTAGCTACAGTGTTATTGGAGATTAGATATCGCTGTATTGTTTAACTGAAGTATGGAAGCTGCACGGCTGAAGTGTCTTAAAGGGTTATTGTTTGTGTGTATACCAGATTCTGTTAACCAGTAGGATCTCTCCTTTCTTCTGTCCTATCATCTCCTTATTTTTCCCTCTTTTTTTGCACTCTTTCCACCCAAATACAGCGCACCTTACACACTGGTTAGGAAGTTAGTCCCTTGGGTGAAGGAGTCTTAGCTAAGCTTTGGTGGAGAAAGGACGCAGCTTAGATAGCTCTCCACCGTGGTTCTACCTGGGCCCTGGTCCTCTGCCAGCTCCCCTCTACAAGTGAAGTTTTTATCCGGTACCCCGCATGGGTAGGACGGAGAACAGTCAGCTCTAGCAAATCTCTTTCTTGAAGCATCAAACACGCTGTGTGATGCACTGCTAAGCCCTTCTAGAGAGAACTAGCAAACAGATCATCTCAACCCACACCGTGGACGAGTTCTACAGTGCAGGAAAGTGTCCATAAAATAGCCACAGAGCTAGGAACTGATGCGGGTGGAGAAAAGTTACGTAAAGTCTATGAACTCCATCTCTAACAAGGTCTGGGGCCTGTGTCACCCATTGGTACGGTTCCGCCAAAGCTAGTGGGCACAAGGTGGTGTGAAGACTATAGGAAAGGTCAAAACACAGGCACAGGTTGCTTCTTTTTCATCTACAAGTATTCTTCTATGCACTCCAACATCCTAGCAGAGCACATTACTAATTGGGTTGAGACTCTCACGACACTCTCCTTTTTACCACGCTACCTCAGTACAACCTTATCAACTCTATTGCATCTTACTCAGCACTTATCCCACAGATCTGGTGGTTCTATGTTCGTGTATTTATTGGAACTGTATAAAGTGTATGTCAAGATCCGTTGTATTTCCTGCTGCACATTTACAAGTAGTAAACCCAATCAACGTTATCAACTGAGTCTGTGATTATTCACTACCACCTGCACAGTACCTACACCGCAACCATTGGACATTTCCCCTTTCTGTGGGTGGCGGGTCCTACCACTATTTGTGAGGGTTATTACACAGCTCTGGCCTCCTGTGATTACATCATCCGTGACTACACTATCCAAATTCGCGAAATCCACTGCGGATACGCCCAGTGTGTTTGTACCCTTAAAGGACACCTGTCACCCCCCGTGCCGGGGTGACAGGCTCCTGACCCCCTGTTAGATTCCCCTATACTTACATGATCCTGCCGGGTCCCGCTTCCTGAGCCGGCCGGGTCCCGGAGATATCAGCTCCCGAAGCCCGGCGCGCGGGCTGACAGCAGAGTCAGACGCCCATAGAGAATGAATGGGGAGTCTGATGCTCTGTCATTCTCTTTGGGCATCGGACTCATCTCTCAGCGCGCGCACCGGGCTTCGGGCGCTGAAATCTCAGTGTGCTGAAATCATGAAGCGGGACCCGGCAGGATCACGTAAGTATAGGGGGATCTAACAGGGGTCGGGAGCCTGTCACCCCGGCACGAGGGGTGACAGGTCCTCTTTAAGCTTATGCTGCGCCTTTCCAACAGTACGTAAATATTCCTAAAATATGGAGATATACCTCACCTGTTTCCTTCTATCTCTGCATGAAGTTTTGTGACATGTTCCCAGTTAAACGCTCCTGTCCGTGAGTCCAGCCATCTCTTCATCTCCATGATGCATTGGTCACTGACCTTCAGTACTATGATGTGTTTGAAGAACTCACAGGCCGCATAGAGATGATGGACAGAGGAACCAAGACTGATGTCAACCAGGATGTCTCCTATAATGTGACCTGCAAATAAATGTTCTGAATAATGAAATGTCTAACGCATGAAACCTTAATAGATGTTGATAACCAGGGGTCTTAAACATTTCCCCTGTAGGTTCCATGTGGCACCTGAGGCTATCATCTGTGGTCCATGGGGCACGAGAGCTTCACACAGGGGGGGCATTGCAAGCATTGGACCTCTGAGGAACAAGCTCCAGATTTTAAGCATGGTACCTCAGATCTCCAGGATACCGCTTGCCTTCATTGCATCTGTATCCGGCCACTAGCTCAAATGCTTTTTATGATCTACCCTTTTTTTTTATTTACACAAATTTTTCTTGTTATTTCCTTTTTATGTAGATTGTTATTTATGACCCTGTCTATTACAGAGAGTGATCCCCATGTAACTCAATATAATACAGAATGTGTCCCATGGCCCCTACTTTCATTTGACTTAACCCCTTCCCCCAGTTTGATGTGCGGGGAAATTCCTGCATTATGACCTCCCTGGACACAATGCTTGTCCTGCCCCCCCTCCGCTGTCCCTTACGGTGATCAGACAATGGGAGGCAGCTGCCGCACATTGCCTCCTCCCGCCACAACTGCCTGGAGAAATGCCGCATTCCTCTTCGGGCAGTTAACCCCATAGACGCCATGGTCTGTGCGACCGCACATGCTTATAGGAAGTAAAGAGGGAGATCGGCTCCCTCCTTCAGTCCTCAAAGCTTTGCAAGCAATTGCATGTCTCCAAGGTCGCCATGGCAACCCAGAAGCCAATCCGTGCTCCTGGGTTGCTGGCCTGATCTGAGTATATGACCTGTCAGACACTGGCAGCTTATATACTCAGATCAGGTTAGTAACTAATACATTACAGCACAGATCATGTGATGTAATGTGTTTTATGTATAGGGACAAAAAATAAAAGTAAAACCACACACAATACACAAATAAATAAATAAATAAATAAATAAATATACACATTCCCTATTCCCCATTATAATTAATTCCTTATAATTAATTCCTTAAAATACACCCCATCTATTAACCCATTACAATAATTATCCCGCCCGATTAACACCATAGCAAATAATTAATAAAAAACGAACCAAAATTACAATTCTTTGCTAATCCCGTCCCCTAAAAAATATAAGAAAAAGAATAATGAAAAAAGCTGCTATACTGTGTTTTTTAATTTTACCAGTTCATAAAAAAATAAATGTAATAAAAAGTATAAAAAGAAATGTAAATTTTTCTTTTTGTTCAAATATTGAGGGTTTTTTTCTTATTTTTTTTTTTACAAAAGAACTTTTGCTGAGTGTATCAACAAAAGTATACCACAAACATAAAGAAGAATATGTCACGAAAAATCAATCTCAGAATAACTGCGATAGTTAAAAGCATCGCAGAGTTATTACTATTGTACATAAAGTGAGACTTTCAAGGGTTAAAAATTCGGCCTTGGGTATTTAGGCCAAAACAGGCTGCGGAGGCAAGGGGTTAATGCTTTAAAACTTCTGCTAGAGAGATTAGAGAGTGCCTTCCTCTCCATACAGACTGCTTCGGCATGCTCCTCTCTTTCTTACAGAGACTGCCTCCATGCTCCTTCCTTTCTCACACTGCTCTTTCTTTCACATTTATTACTCACTATGCTACTTCTTTTATTCTTCCATGCAGACAGCTCCCCATGCCCCTCTCTTTTGGATAAATACCACTTTCTCTATCAACATAGGCTGTACCCTATACCCCTATTTCAATCACTGACTACTTAATATGGTCCCTTCTTTCACAGAAAGTGCTCCCCATGGTGCCCCATTTTTTTCTCTATCTATAAAGAAATCTATAAAGAACTGCTCTCCTCCTCTCTCACAGACTTCTTCCCATCACCCTTCCCACAGACTGCTCTTATTTCCTCCCTATACAGTCTGCTTCCATTGCCCTCCTCTGCACAGACTGCTCCACAAACCCTTCTAGAACTAAATGCTCCCTCTCCCACTGATTTTGATCTCCTCTCCTCACACATTGTTTACTTTTTGTACACAAGATGCTCCCCTCTCCATACAGACTGCTTTCTATGTACTCCTATGTTCTATAACAGGAAGCTCAATGTTAAAATAGAACTATCAGCAGGTTAGATTTGTCTCCCTATTGTGCACAGGGTGCTGAGGATGAAGGTCAGGGCTAGTTACAGATTTTTGTGGGCCCTTGAGCGACAGAGCCTCAGCAGGCCCCTCATCTAGCACCCATCATCCACACACTATGCACAATCACTTGAGATACCCCTAACATATACAAACACACATTATTGACACAGATACTGACTGACTGACTGATTGCCACTGACTGACACTGACACACACTGACTGACTGGCACTGTCTGAAACAAACACTGACAGACAGACACTGATACACTCTGACACTGACACACAGCACATACAGCTCAGTCTTCTCCCTGTTCCTCTCTGTCCGTTTGCTTTTTACACAGTGAGGTTGAGGACTTCCGGTCATGTGATCAGGTCCTTCACCTTTTTTTTCTCTCAGTGCAGGTCCTGCCCCTGTGTCTTCTGATGTTAAGCACTCACCCTGCACTATAGTGAGCCGACTGAACATTAGAACACCAGGCCCCTCTCCCTCTCTGGGCCGCTAGAGGCACTGTGGGCCCCGAAACTTGCCCAGATAAGCCCTGTGCTCAAACCGGCCCTGATGAAGGTATGTCATTCTCGTGCAGTTTTAATGTAGTCCTGTGTCTGGGAAGGCCGTTTGGATCACAGCCCCGCCCCCAGAGCGCTGATCTGCTCTGTGCAATTATACGAGTTATGATTTTTTTTATGTGAGGCGTTAAAGCATTTGCGTGGAAGGGGGAAGTCTTTTTAAGATAAGAACAGTGTCTGAGTTTTATCCTGTTTATTGGCTTTACTACATACATGCACCCCCTGTACAATATTTTCTGCAATTGTTTATTATGTTTACTTTTTATCCCTCATTATTAAGTATTATAGTTCTTGTGCTATAACTGCACTCTGTTCTGTAGTATCTCCAACACAGCAATATGATGTAATTCTCTAGTTATGGACAAAGAAGGGTGAACCCCTAGCACACTTGGGTTAATCTGAGCACGAACATTTGGCATTTGACCCCAAGTGAGATAGACGGCACCCAAGTTTTCCTGTCAGCTCTAGGGCTGCATCCAACTTCTGTGGTGTGAAATTCGTAATTATGGACCTGCAATTAAAGGCTACACTATGGACGTGAGAATGAAGCCTTACATCCATACTTTTAACATACACACACTAATATGTAGTACATGGGCGTGTTAGGTGGGGATCTTGCTTCTGTGTGTCCCTCCCTGCCTGTCACCTATGATCCCTATCTCTGTATAGTAGGCTGGTGCTTACCCAGCTTACTGTATAGATGTAGAGACCAGGCTGGCAGGCAGGTGAGCTTTGATACTGTCAGAAATGTTTATGACGGGTCGGGAAGGCCTCCCTGATTCTAGTTCGGGGCTGGGTCTCTGGCAGCTGTACTGCCAGTACTGCCTTGATGGTGGAGTCCTGGAAATGTGTGGAGCCTCAGATGTGTGTCCATGTTCTGCAGAGATAAGTTGTGGAAGTAATAACATGAAAAAGGCAAAGCAGCCATCTACAAGTCACTATAATGTCATGTTAAGGCATTGTAGTCAATATGATATTCAGCATAACTAGGACACCATTAAGACCTGAGTTTGCTGCCAGGACATCTTTGTCTCCCCATTTTAAAGCACCGTCCTGACCATTTAATAACATAACCAAACTCCTTGCACTTATGATCCACAATGCTGAGCCTGTTGCTGCCAACCTTACCCATATTATTGTACCTGCTATGTTACACAGTGCCCCCAAATACTTTACATCATAAAAAAAAAAATTGTTGTCATAGCTATAGTCATCCATCCCCCCTTCCCCAAAACAGTGCAACAGAGGCTGAACTCCTAAAGACAATAGCACTAGATAAATAGTGCCGCTTATGGTGCCCCAAGCATTTTTTTCCCCCATTATGCAGTAATACACCTTCTTGAGACAAAGTAAGTAATAGTGGCAACTTTGCAGGTATGATAGCCAATATTTAAAAAATTACATTTCTGCTATTAGTGGTGAAATGATTGATTGTTAAGGAATAGCTTTCGCTGAACAACAGATTTACATTCTAGATTAAAAAACAAAAACAAAAAACAAAACATAAACAGGTCCCCCCTCTGGTCTCTACCACACAAAGAAACAAGTTTATCATTTTCAGTTATTTATCTAGGATTTACAATCCAGTCATTTAAAGTGTATGTTAAAATGTCGATAGAAATTTCAAAATCTAATTCAAGAGTAGATGTGATATAAGACAAGTTTGCAATATACATTCATTAATTTTATTTCTATTTTTGGTTATCGTGCTGTAAAACAAAGTTATACTTACCAGAAATCCAGGTCCAGTCTCATGAACCTTTTTAGTCTTGAGCTGGTTAAAAAAAAACAACAAAAACTACTAAACACATGAAGTCCGGCCAGTGCAGAGAGTCACAGCTCAATGTGTCCGTCAATCATGTGACTGCCTTCTCTTTGTGACACTAAGATGACCTGGGAAACACTGGATTTCTTGTGTTTTAGACTCTTTGGGAAAAAAAAAACAGAGAGTGCCGTATTTTCCATGATAACAAAAAATAAAATAATGACTGTAAATTGCCAACTTGCTTTATATTACATCTACTGTTGATATAGGTTTTTAAAGTTATAACAACAGTCACACTTTTAGTGCCCAAAAGAAAGAACTTTCTCTCATCTACTCATGGGCAGTAGGTGGTGGGTGAGTATTGGTCTATGTAAGATGAATATACGCTAATAAGATACTTTTGGTGTAAGGAAAGAAATTGGTCCATAATACAAAGCATCAAAGACTATAAAACCAATTAAACATTGAAAGATTATGCTACATACCTTTAGCAAAAGTTTTAGCAAAATTTTCTATTGGAAATTTTAAGACATCCTCCTCAAAGACCCTATCAGGTTTATCTGACGCATAATGCTCCAGATGTTGTCTAGAATCCATGCCGTGTACATGATAGCGCTTATAGCTGCTGGAATCCATTGTGTAATAATCTTCTATCCCAGACAGGGTGACTGCCTCTACACCGGTGCTCAGTGTCTTATATAATCACTAAGATTTAATTTACTAAGTTTCAATAAACATATCATACATTATACATTATATTGTCATGAGTTCTGTTCTTCATGCATCGGTCATGGGAATGGGTGATATTCACATCAAACAACTACTGTCTTCAAATAAACAGCTCAGGTTTATGGTTAGATAGTAAGGAAAGAATCCCAGAGGTTTAAATGGTGTCTCCATAATAGTACAATACTGATTAAAAGATTGGACTCCAAAGGGATTCATGGAATAAACAGCCACTCTACTGCTTTGGGTCCCATGTTCTTTACGAGGAATCAGTGGTCTCTGTGTGTATGGCGCATGGTCCACATGATTACCAATACGCGGATCAGTAAGTCCGGGAAGGGACATTACATCTCCCTAATTGTCCACTGGGTTAATTTACTGGCGGCTGGGCCTCAGGTGGGAAGCATTTTGCGCATGTCCTACCACCACCCTGGATTGCTAGATGTCTGTCCTTGCCTCCATTTGCCTCCTCCTCCTCCTACCAATCTTCCTCCTCTGCCACCTCCTCATACTCTCCCCATAGCTGCTGCAACCTCAACTTCAGCTTAGCCGGGGATAAGTGACAGCAGGCTTTCCTGAAACTTATGTGTCTGGGGGACAAACCACTCAACCTCCATCCAGGCAAGGTAGGGTGCAATAAAGGGCTACATTTCAAATAGAGAACCTGGTAGGGCAAAGCTGACAAGGCAGAACTGCTGCATTAAAAGCTGTTGTGTGTGCACATTTTAATTCTTTTCCCCCTGCTGTTCCTCACCTGTATGTGCTGAAGCCTAACTTGGAGCTTCCTACTCACCACTCATATGTGACTTATGGTGGTTTTACACGGAATGATTTATCGTTCGAATTTGTACGATAACGATCGAATTCGAACGATAATCGTACATGTGAACACAGCGAACGATCAAGCGACGAGCGAGAAATCGTTCATTTTGATCTTTCAACATGTTCTCAAATCATTGTTGATCGTTCGCAAAAACTTCACAGATCGTTCAGTGTAAACAGTCTTTCAACGATTTCACCTATGTGTGAGATAGGCTAAAACGATCGCATAATGATTTTTTTTTATTGTGATCAGTTCGTCTTCACCGAACATTCACAAACAAATAACGAATGTACAGTAGAAGTATACGTTTCGGTCATGGACATGCATACAGATGATCAGGTGCAAAGCGTTAAGTACGTCAATTACGAGGTGGGTAGCATTTGCGTATCTTTTATTTGCCTGTGCATATATATTGGCAATCACTGGCACACAGCAGAGCCAGACAGAAAGATTAATGAGAAAAAAATATATAGAAATTGGCCCTTAAAAGGACTGTTAGGTTCTTAAGTTTTTTTCACAGAGGACGCCTGGTCACTACAAGGTTTAGCAATGAACCCTTATAGTGCTAAAACTCAGGATTCTGTTACCCTCCCTACACTGACCATTTTTTTAACCTTCCAAGCCCTACACGGTCAGCTCTCCCTCCCTACATTGACAATTTCTCAACCTTCTTAACCCTACTCAGTCAGCTCTCTCCCTACACTAACTACCACTGTGAATATTGCTGCCTAATTAAAGTCAGATGCTATCCCTGCTCGTTCAACTCTCCCTACTTAACGGCACAAGAATAAGGAAAGACTGTGAGAAAATTTGACGCAGCATTGTGTTTTTATTGTAGTGATAAGTGTAGTATTAAGAAAAATCAATAAAAACAATCCCCTCCTCTAATAAATGTCTGAATCACTCACCTTTTTCTATTTTATAAATAAAAATAAAATATTTGATAAACATATTTGGTAACGCCTGAAGTAATAAATTATCACATTTCTGATCATGCATGTTTAACAATGTAAGTGCAAAAACCTTTCAAAGTACTAAATTGTTAATTTTTGTAGCACATCAAATCCATAAAAAATTTAATAAAAAGCAATCAAAAAGTCGCATATATGCAAGCAAGACACCAATAGAAAGAAAAGATCATGGTGCAAAAAAATTACCCCTCACGCAGTCCCATAGACCAACAAATAAAAGTGTTATAAGGATCAGAATAGAGCAATTTGAAGAACTCTTTTTTTTATAAATTTTAATTAAACATAAAATAAAAATGATACATGTTGCAAATATAGTTTCATTTGTACTGACTTGCGGAACAGAGATAACTTATTAGTTTTACCATAAACACCCCGTCAACACTCGTCTATCCCCAAATAAAAAGTATTGCACTTTTAATTTCAATTTCACTGCACAATTTTTTTTCCCGGCTAAGAAGGATTTTTTATCGAAAAATTAAGTCGTTTTTGGAAATTACCATTGGTGTTGCAAAAAATAAGGGCTCATGTGTAGGTGATAAAATGCAAGCACTATGACCTTTTAAACACAAGGAGAAAATTAAAGTGAGAAAAAAATGAAAATTATATACAAAAGGGGAGTTAAAAGTTAAAAAGATAGAGTGTGGAGGAATTGCAATATAACTGTATGAAATTTAAGAAATTTACTAATTGAATTTCACATAGCTAAAATCATGTAGATATATATTTTTAGATATACACATAGGGGAGATTTATTAAACTGGTGTAAAGTAGAACTGGTCTTGTTTGGAAAATGAAAGGTGGAATCTGATTGGTTGCTAGGAGCAACTGGGCCAATTTCACTTTACACCATGTTTGATAAATCTCTCCCATAGTGTGTTAGACACCGCTCACCAAATTCATGGGCTGTCTCGCGCTGTTCCTCCGTGCGCCTGCTGTCTGCTGGATTACCGCTGTTGGCCTGTTAGATGTCATGAATAGCAGACGCTTCAGCGCTTTGTGCCGCTCGTATATAGGCAATTGGAGACCTGCGCATGCGTGCTTCAGGATGTTGCCCGATGTTGGCGCCAAATTTCATTTTTTCTTGTGCCTGGTGGTTTATTGGTAAAGGGGTCCATCAAATCAAACTCATCCAGCTATTAGTCAACATTTCAGATCTACTTGCCAGCACAAAGCGTAAACGATTATCAAACACAGAATTTGATTTGACGGACCTCATCACCAATAAACCACCAGGCACAAGGAAAATTCTAATTTCAATGAGGTCCCGCGGGCAACATCCTGAAGCACGCATGCGCAAGACCTCAATTGCCTATATACGAGCAGCACACAATGCTGAAGCACCTGCTATTTTTGACATCTACGGCCAACAGCCGTAATCCAGTTGACAGCAATTTTGCCATACCTCACAGAGGAACAGCGCGAGACAGCCCATGGATTTTGGGAGCGTTGTCCAACACACCATGGGGGAAATTTATTAAGTCCGGCGTTTTCTGCGCCGGACTTAAAAATGCCCCCGCAGCTCTGGCGCTACAGAGATTTATGTAGAGGCAGACTGCCTCTACATAAATCCCGTGCGCGCCGCTGCGCACAGCCGAAAACCTACAGATACTTATATGATCGTTTTGATTGCAACAAAGACAATTATAAATACTAAGTATTGAAGAACTTATATGATGCCGAATACCAAGTATTGATGAACTCATATACATAATAAGTTATTTATTGAATGTATAATTTCTTGGAACTATACCTATACCTTTTTACTTATTTTTATTCTTACTTTTTATCTAATTGTCATCTATTCAAGCTCATAATGTGCCCAATTTTATACTATATGTCTGTATCTACAAATATATGTCTACAGAATTTTAGCTTTATCAAATACAATTATTAAATTCTCTACAATTCGAATTTCCTACTATTTAATTGCAACTTCTCCACACTCTCTTTTAAACTTATCTAAAGAACCGTAACTCCCTCTTTGTATACAAGTATTTTGCAATATATTTCCTTGGGGTATAGGAATAATAAGGTGAACCTCGCCAAGCTACAAGCAGTAGAACTCACACTACTTTCTCTTTGCTGAAAATGAAAATTGGCTTAGTACTAAAAGGGTACTGCGGGGGAAATTTTTTTTTCAAAACAACTGGTGTCAAAAAGTTCTACAAATTTGTTAATTACTTCTATTCAAAAATCTAAAATGTTTTAGTACTTATCAGCTGCTGTATGTCCTGCAGGAAGGGAAGTTTTCCTTCCAGTCTTACACAGGGCTCTCTGCTGCCACCTCTGTTCATTACATGAACTGTGCTGAACAAGAGAGGTTTTCTGTGGGGATTTCCTGACATGGACAGAGCTAGCAGCAGAGAGCACTATGTCAGGCTGAAAAGGATACACCAGGATGTACAGCAGCTGATAAGTACTGGAAGACTGGAGATTTCTAAATAGAAGTAAGTTACAAATTTATATAGCTTTAAGGTTCTATTAAGATCTACTTCTCCTTGTGGGCGGCAATGAATATGAAGGCTTTATAGTCACAAAGTTCACTCACGGCCGTTCTCTTCTGAACCTGACAGTCTTCAATAACAAATCCTTCTCCAGCTAGAGCTTTCCTGACAAAATCCTCATCATATGTGAAAGCACAGAACTTGTCTTTCCCTACAGTGTAATATGTCATATTTATAGCCCCAACTAATATGAAGTGTCCGCCAGGTTTCAGGAACCCTGAGAACTTCCTCAGATATCTGATGTAATCATCTTGGTCTTTGCAGATAGAATCTAGAAGCCCATAACTGATGATACAATCGGCTGGTGGTAAGACTATGGGATCCGTCATATTCTCCTTCTCAAGGTCACATATAACTACATGTGGAATTGCTGATCTCACTTTTCCTTCTTTATCCTGTAACTGGTCACTGAAAGAAACGGGAAAAAGAAAAAGTTATAAACAACAGCAAGAAAGCTCAGTAGATCGCTTTGGATCGTTGGTTTCCAGTATTGGTGGAAGGACTCGATATTCCTATCTCAACTAATATAGTTAAGCTTGTGAAATTCATCAAGTTAAATGTTTTTGCAAATAAATTTATATTTTCGTATTCCGGCTATCAGTCCGACCACTGCTCATAATGCAGAGCGGTGGTCGGTAACCTAGATAAGGAGCAGTCAACCAGGGAAAAAGAGCAACATCGGAGAGGGAGATAAGTTTGTGAATGAATGTATTTCCAAAAATATTTAACTTTATGAGTTTACTTATAACTTTATGGAATTACTATTATGCACAGCTACTAGAGATGAGTGAGTACTAAAATGCTCAGGTGCTTGTTTCGAGTAACGAACCCCATTGAATTCAATGGGAAACTCAAGCATTTTTGCAGGGGACCAAAGCTCTGCACAGGGAAGGTTGCGTGAAAACCTGGAAACCTCAGAAAATTATGGAAACACCACGGAAATGGACAGGAAACAGCAGGGGCAGCATGCACAGTGAGGATAGGTATAGCTGAACTACAGATCCCAGCCAGCCAAGAAAATGTCAGCAACAGGACAAATTGACTACTGACAGCTGCACTACAAGCCCAAGCCAGGAGCCAAGAGTAGCAAAGAAAAAAAACAAAAAAACAAAAAAAAAACACACACACACACATATATATATATATATATATATATATATATATATATATATATAGAAAAATTTAAGCCCTTAGAAGGACTGTTGGGTTCTTGGTGTCGGATTCCTTCCTAACCGCACACTAATTCCCTACCTAACACTCTCCCTGTCAGACAGCAGCTCTCTCCCTAATCTCTTCTAGCCTGTGTCTGACGCGAGCACCCAGGGACCTGATTTTTATATGCCCAGGTCATCTGATCTGGCCAGTCAATCGCTGCTATTAACATGTAGGGTTCCCACGTGATGCTACGAGCTCCCAAAGATTCTCCTGCATGATGATTGGCTGAAATAAAAGCAGGAAACATGCAGGAAGAGGAAGATGCCATTGTCTTGAGTATCAGGAGATGCTCATTCCATCAAGTACCCTAATACTCGAGTACCAAGCTCGGACCTCATCACTAACAGCTACTAGTCCAGAATCGGGTGTGGCTATATATCTTACCAGTTTCCTCCTATCTCTGCATGAAGTTTTGTGACATGTTCCCAGTTAAACGCTCCTGTCCGTGTGTCCAGCCATCTCTTCAGCTCCATGACACATTGGTCGTTGATCTTCAGCACTATGATGTGTTTGAAAAACTCACAGGCCGCATAGAGTTGATAAATCATGGAACCAACACTTATGTCAACCAGCACATCTCCTGTAATGTGACCTGCAAAGAAATGTTCTGAATAATGAAATGTCTAATGCATGTAACCTTTATAGATGTTGATAACCAGGGGTCTCAATGTGGCACCTCAGGCTGTGGCATCTGTGGTCCATGGGGCAGCAAAGCTTCAGACAGGGGGACATTGCTAGCACTGGACCTCCGAGGAACAAGCTCCAGATTTTTAGCAGGGTACCTCAGATCTTCAGGATACCGCTTGCCTTCATTGCATCTGTGTCTGGCCACTATCTCACATGGTTTTTATGATATACCCTTTTTTTAAAACTAATTTTTCTCATTACCTCCTTTTTTATGCAGATTTTTATTTACGACCCTGTGTATTACAGAGCGTGCTTCCCATGTAACTCAATATAATACAAAAGGGCCAGTTCACATGGAGCTAAACTGACGGAATCCCACCAGTCTCCATATCATACTGGCAGTCTATGGAAAGGGCTCACGCCTCCTCTCTCTGCGACTCTGCACCTGGAAGAACTGACAAGTCAATTCTTATGCACGGAGAGATGAGGCGCGCGAGCCCTCCCATAGACCGCCAGTATGACATGGAGGCTGGTCGAAACTCTCTGCCGCGAAATTCCACCAGTCTTACTCCTTGTGAACTGGTCCTAATGCTTCCCATGGCCCCTTATTTCACTTGGCCTAACTTTTTTCCCCAATTTGACGTCCGGGGACATCATGAAAAACAGGCGCTCCCTGGGTGAATCAGTATCAACAGGTGATGGTGTAGACAAATGGTGAGGAATAAAGTTACCTGGTCCAAGAGCACAAAATGTGTAAGCACAGTAGTATGCAGCCACTTCAAAAAAGCCGGAGACGAGGATCCACCTGCGTCTCAGGTTAAGCCAGTGAAAGAAAGTGCAAGTAAAAGTAAAAGCAACGCGTTTCAAAGCTGAAATGCCTCTTTATCAAGCTCAGGAGGACGTGTACACGAATGGATGCAAATAGCCAAATTCCAGCCGCGGGTACCCGCCCACAAAAGGCAATAACAATAAGAATCATAATACTGAAACACATATTGTAACCAATAGATATTTGTAAATAAAATTTCAGTAAAAAAATGTGATTTGTATAAAATTCATTGTGTCACAATCGAGCATGTGATATGCGTTTGAGGTACCTATTCTAGTCACATGATCGAAGGAAAGGTAAACAATACATTGCATCACATCCAGGTGAGTCACATGATTGGGTTAGGTAATATCGACCAAACATAAAATTAAGATAAAACCTAAAATTGGTAATGAAATTAAAGGAATTAAGGAATAAATAAATTGTAGAATTAGGACCACAAAGGAAATTTGAACAATTATAAATAAATCTAAAAGATGCAAATTCCATGCTTAGAAATATGCATTGATAGAACAGAAAGCCCATTAAGCGTAGTGAGTTTGTAGAAACCAGCTGGCTGGTAGAGAAAGTATAATATGTATCAGTGGGTCTGAGTTTAGACATATAGGGGGGAATTTATAAAAGAGTGTAAATATACACCTGGTGTAAACTGCCCAGAGCAACCAATCACAGCTCCTCTTATATTTTACCAGAGCCGAAATCTGAGCTGTGATTGGTTGCTGTGGGCAGTTTACACCAGGTGTATATTTACACCCTTTCATAAATTTCCCCCATAGTATCAGTCTTAGTAGTGGAGATCGGGCGCATGTGCATAAGAGAGTTAAGCGGTATCGGAGCTGAATAAAGCTCCGTTGGCTGGAAGAAAGACAACTAAAGGGCATGCGCGTAGTACCAACACCATTCCTGGAAGGGAGCCAACTTGGAAGGCAGGTACTATATGCTAAAAGTGCTAATTTAGGAAAAAAGAAGATGGACAATATATAAATGAAGAGACTATAATATCGGCAGTACTATTGCTCAAATAGGTTGTGGAAGTAATTGTCCTGATGGGCCAGATGGACATGAAAAAGGCAAAGTAGCCCTCTGGTGATCACTGTAATGTCATGTAAAGGCACTGTAGTCACTTTTATGGTCTTCACCATAACTAGGACACCATTAAGACTTGAGTTTGCTGTCAGGGCCTCTTTGCCTCCCCACTTTTATACAACCATCCTGACCTTTTAACCTCTTCTGGACCGAGAATGTAACTGTACATCCTTTTTTGCGGTGAGTTACTGCTCAAGGACGTACAGCTACATCCTGGCATGAAACAGGTGCAGAAGCTCTGATGCTGACAATTAACATAATATATGCTGTGATCAGTGCAATTGCAGCACCTATAGTGCAGAAGATAGGAAGGATTGCCTTCTTCTTACCATTGGGGCTGTGCGGAAGTGATCGCACAGCCCTGATGGTTGCTATGACAAAGCTATGGAAGCTCATGAGGCTCAGCCCTGAGGCTAAATCTCATGAGCAATGCCTATGACAGGCAGGTTACAGAACAATGCAGATCTGTAAGCCATGTACCGGGGTTGGCTCCCCAGGATACAGCGAAGATGCAAAAAGCGACTCCAACACTAGGTTAAACAAAACTGCACTTCTGAAACATGTATGATGCCACTCCGGAGGTGGTTGCCCGAGATACAGCCAGACCTTAAGATGTTATGTTGTGAAGCCAGTGCCGGATAGGCATACAGGTGTGCTGACACGCCTGCTTTTATTTTATAATCCGGTTGTACGCTTTTCCCCTGTGGTGTCCTGCTGGGATGCTACTGGGTCCCTTGAGTTAGTGTAGTCACGGATGGCCAGAGTGGTATAGTGACCCTCCCGGACAATCGGAACTGTCACCCACAAAAAGGGGAAGTGTCCCAAGGTTGTAATTTGTGCTGTGTTGGCGTGGCGTGAAGAATCACAGAGTCTCTTTAACATAAATAAGCTTAGTTTACTTGAAAGGTTCTTGTGTGCAGCAAGTTATACAGCTGTGCTTTGACAAAATAGGTTACACTTGATAGTTCCCTTGATAAAGCACTTGATAAGACACTTGATAATACCTGTAAACAAATACTTGCCAAAACAGCAACCAGATCTGCAATAGTGATGTAGTGGAGCGTGTTGAGAGATACAAACAATCAGATTAGCAGAGAGGAGGATGTTGTGAGAGTCTCAACCCAAGTAGTACTGTGCTCTGCCGGGATGTTGGAGGAGGAGGTAGAAGAATACTTAGAAGTAGAAGAAGAGTATACCTGTTCCTGTTGACCTTTTGGTCTTCGCACCATCTTGTGCCCACTAGATTTGGGGGACTCGTCCTAGAGGGTGACACAGGCCCCAGACCTTGTTACCTGGGATGAGCGGAATGCTGAGGGTTCCCTGCTGACAACAGCACTGCGAGATAGAGTTTATAGACCTTAGCAACTTTGCTCTATCTGGATCAGTTCCTAGCTTACTGCTGTCTGTGGATACTGTCCTGCTCTGTAACACTCCTAGTCCTCTGCATGGGTTTAGGTTGTCTCTGACTTGTCTTGTCCTGAAAGAGGTTATAACACTGCATGGTGCTGTGTAGCGTTACTGAGAAGAAAACTGTTAGCTGTGTCCTGTCTTGCATCCTACCCATACGGCATTCTGACTAAGAATGTACTCGAGTAGGGGACCTGGCAGAGGGCCAGGGCCCAGAGAGGACCACTGTAGAGCTGTCTAGCTTGCGTCCTTCCTCTACAACAGGGGTATCAAACTCAAATACACAGTGGGCCAAAATTAAAAAACTGGACAAAGTCGCGGGCCAACCTTGATAATTATTGAAAGGCGAATGCGGCGGTCCTGGCACTAGTAGTGGTGTGTGTCTCCCAGCACTGTGCACTGTGATAAATGACATGATAAATTGCTATGATATGATTAAACCCCAACCCATGTAATAGCCAACTCCCCAATATTACCCCATGAAATAGCCAACCCAACCAAAATTGCCCCACATATTAGCCATCCCTCCCAATAGTGTCCAAATAGTAGCCAGCCCCCCCCCCCCCGCAAGTGTCTCATATAGTAGCCAGCCCTCCCCAATAGTCTTATATAGTAGCCCACCCTCCCCATAGTCTCTAATATAGTAGTCAGCACTCCCCAGTAGTCTCTTATATACTAGCCAGCCCTCCCCAATAGTCTTATATAGCAGCCAGACCTCCCCTATAGTCTCTTATATAGTAGCCAGCCCTCCCCTATAGTCTCTTATACAATAGTCAGCCCTCCCCAGTAGTCTCATATAGTAGCCAGCCCTCCCCAATAGTCTTATATAATAGCCAGCTTTCCCCAATAGTCTTATATAGTAGCCAGACCTCCCCATAGTCTCTTATTTAGTAGCCAGCCCTCCCCCATAGTCTCTTATATAGTAGCCAGCCCTCCCCAGTAGTCTCACACACTGTAGTATCCAGCCCTCCCCAATAGTCTTAAATAGTAGCCAGCCCTCCCTATAGTCTCTTATATAGTAGCCAGCCTTCCCCAATAGTGTCATATAGTAACCAGCCCTCCCCATTAGTCTCTTATATAGTAGCCAGCCCTCCCCATAGTCTCATATAGTAGCCAGCCCTCCCCAATAGTCTCATATAGTAGCCAGCCCTCCCCCATAGTCTCTTATATAGTAGCCAGCCCTCCCCCATAGTCTCATATAGTAGCCAGCCCTCCCCCATAGTCTCATATAGTAGCCAGCCCTCCCCCATAGTCTTGGTGGACTAGATGTAATTCAAACTCTGAATTGCCTGGCGGGCCAAAGATAATGGCCCCAAGGGCCAGAGTTTGACATGACTGCTCTACAATGTCCAACACGAAAGACCTAACCACCTCCTCTACCCATGTGACTTCCTTCCCTCAGCGTGTCTAAAGTGTGCTGTGAGTGGGTGAAGAGGGCAACAGAAAAAGTAAAGAGAGCGATAATAGGAGAGAAGAACAGATCCACATAGTTTCATAGATCCATGTGACATGGAAAGAAACAATAACCCTTTAAATAGTTCAGTCGTGCAGCATCTAAATACACACATCTACAATAGCGACAACTAGTGGCGAAACTTTATCACTAACTTCTTTGCCATCTTACACAATAAGTGCAGGCTTTTCCGAAGGGTGTAACGAATAGCAACACCTGTGGTGGGACACCACACATATACATTCTTTCAGCCAGGACTGCAGCCTCCTATCTAGCAGCACCATTCAACGTTGACTCTGTAATCTCCTGTGGGACAGGGACAGTACAGACACCAGATGGGTGAGAGGTGCCTGTGGCACCAAACTATGCTGCAGAATGCGCAACGGGTTATCCGTCGCCATAAGTAATAGCGGCACCTTTGTAGCTATGATAGACAACATAAAAATTTATAACATTTCTCCTATTAGTGGTGACCCGAGAATAAAATGATTGAGTGTTAAGAGATAGCTTGCGCTGAACAAAAGATTTTGGCAAATACAATCTAGATTTAAAAAAAAACTAAACAGGTCACCCCTCTGATCTCTACCACACAAAGAAACAAGTTTATTATTTTCATTTATTTATTTAGGATATACAATCCAGTCATTTAAAGTGTCCCTGTCGCTATAATTATCAAAATCTTACAGTAGATGTGATATAAAGCAAGATTGCAATATACTGTAAATTCATTTATTTTTTTATCATGCTGTTAAAGTTATACTTACCAGAAATCCAGGTCCAGTCTCCTGAAGCTTTTTAGTCTTGAGATGATTGGAAAAAAAAAATCACAGGAATTCCGGCCAGTACAGAGAGTCACGGCTCAATCTGTCTGTCAATCACATTACTGCCTTCTCGGTGAGTGCTCAGATGACCTGGGATACACTGGACTTCCTGAGTCAGAAGACAGGAAGTGCCGTATTTTCCATGATAAGTAAAAAATTATGTAAATTGCAAACTTGCTTTATATCACATCTACTGCTGATTTAGGTTTTTAAAGTTAGAACAACAGGGACACTTTATGTGCCGATAAGAATGTATTTTATCTCCTCTCCTTTTGGACATTAGGTGGTGGGTGAGTATTGGTCTATGTAAGATGGATATGATAATAAAATACTCTTGGTGTAAGAAAAGAAATTGGTCTATAATACAAAGCATCAAAAACTATAAAACCAATTAAACACAGAAAGATTAGGATACATACCTTCGGCAAAAGTTTTTGCAAAATTTTCTATTGGGAATTTTAAGATATCTACTTCAAAGGCCATATCAGGTTTATCTGACAAGTAATGCTCCAGATGTTGTCTAGAATTAAAGCCGTGTACATTATATTGCTTATAGGTGCTGGAATCCATCATCTAATCTTCTATCCCAGACAGGGTGACTACCTGTACACCGGAGCTCAATGTCTTCATATAATAACTAAGATTTAATTTGCTAAGTATCAGTAAACATTACTTATAACATCATGAGTTCTGTTCTTCATGCGCCGTCATGGGACCCTGTGATAAAAAATTCACATCAAACAACAGTCATCTTTAGATAAATAACTCAGTTTTATGTTTAAACAGATAATAAGGGAAGTATCCCAGAGGCTGTAATGGTGTCTTCATAATAGTATGGAATCCACAGCCCTGGTTCTGAATGAGAGCATTTAAAATTGCTGCCCTTTGAAATGCTCCCTTTTCGGCTGGAGGAGAAAGTTATAAAAACAAAACAAAATGGAAAAAAAAAATAATTTGTAGTGATATATATGTTCCTATATACTGTTCTTTGGGATTCTCAGTCACCAATGCTTTTCTAAGTGGGCCATCCCTGCCCACCAATTGACATGTCAAAGAGAAAAGGTGTGCACTGAATGTCAGTCCTTGCCTCCTGTTGGCTCCTCCTCCTCCTACCAATCTTCCTCCTCTGCCACCTCCTCATACTCTCAGCATAGCTGCTGCAACCTCAACTTCAGCTTAGCCGGGGATAGGTGACAGCTAGGCTTTCCTAAATCTTACATGTCAGGGGGACAAACCAGTCAACCTCAATCCAGGCAAGGTAGGGTGCGAATAAGGGCTACATTTCAGACCAGCAGTGAGCTGAGACCGTTTGGTGCTCATCCCTTGCCTGCTGCATTTGCAGAATCTGGTAGGGCAAAGCTGACATGGCAGAACTGCAGCATTAACCCCTTAAAGACCGGACCAATTTCCATTTTTGCGGTTTCGCTTTTTCCTCCTTGTGTTTAAAAGGCCATAGCAATTGCAATTTTTCACCTAGAAACCCACATGAGCCCTTATTTTTTGCGCCACTAATTGTACTTTGCAATGATTGGCTGAATTTTTGAATAAAGAGCACTGCAAAACCAGAAAAAAATTAAATGTGTGGTGAAATTGAGAAAAAAAAAACAAAAAAAAAAACACACACACATTTTTTTTTTTATTTGGGGGGGGGGGGGGGGGGGGGGGGGTGGGGGGGTATTTACGCTGTTCGCCCTGGGGTTAAACTGTGTTGTTTTACATGTTCCTCAAATTAGAACGATTACAAAGATATGTAACTTGTATAACTTTTATTTTATTTGGTGTTTTTTAAAAAATTAAGACTTTTTTTTAAAAAAATATATGTTCTTTAAATTTGCTCTATTACCATGCTTATGGCGCTTTTATCCTTTGGTCTATGGGGCTGTGGGAGGTGTCATTTGTTGCGCCATGATGTGTTCTTTCTATCGGTACCTTGATTGCGCATATATGACTTTTTTGGTCCCTTTTTATTACAATTTTTCTGGATTTGATGCGATCCCCCCCCCCCCCCACTAACTAGACACCAGGGGAGTGCAACTTTTACAGCTGCATTTAAAAAGCTAATTAGCAGGCACAACGATCGGACCGTGCCCGATAATAGCTGTGGTCCCGAGCTGCATAAAGCACCCAGGATCCCAGCGGCTTAGAGCGGGGTCATCACGCAACCCTCCTCTGAACTACCTTAACGACCTCAGGGCATAACTATATGCCCGTGCTCGTTAAGGGGTTAAAGGAGAAGTCCAGCAAAAAATTTTAATAAATTATTGTATTGCCCCCCAAAAGTTATACAAATCACAAATATGCACTTATTACGGGAAATGCACATACATGGATAAAATGGTGATGTCCCGACCCAACTTCCAGAGCTGTGTGGGCTGTGGCTGCTGGAGAGGATGACAGCAGAGGGATGCTCAGTGTCCCTCCAGTGCCCTGTGTCCCTCAGTGTCCCCCTGCCATCATCCTCTCCAGCAGCCACAGCCTGCACAGTTCTGGAAGTCGGGTCATGACATTACCATGTTATCCAGGAAGTGACATCACCATTTTATCCAGGAAGTGACATCACCATGTTATCCAGGAAGTGACATCACCATTTTATCCAGGAAGTGACATCACCATGTTATCCAGGAAGTGACATCACCATTTTATCCAGGAAGTGAAGCCTTGATGCATTAGTAAGTGCAGGGAAAAAAGCACTTCCCGTAATGCGCATTTCCCGTAATAAGTGTATATTGGGGATTTGCATAACTTTATTTTTTTTTTTTGGGGGGGGGAGGGTCAATACAATACTTTAATAAACAAAAATTTGCAGGAATTCTCCTTAAAAAACTGGTGTGTGAGTGTGTGTGCGCGCGGTGTCCCACCACTGGTGTTTTTTTTTTCTTTTTCTGCCCCTGTCAAAAAGTTCTCAGGTTAAGTGGTGGATGAGGTATTAAGTTTCCCCACTAGGTGTCAGAGTTTATTATGTGCCTATGTATTGCTTGTATTGCACAGCTGAAGGAGGCAAAAGGGTTAATGTTTACGTATGCCATGTGTTACATGCTGACCACTAGGAGGTGCACACACTCATCCCCGCCAATCACAGGCAGGCACACCAAAGGTCCCCTGTAGGAGGAGTTACTGGTGGAGGAAGTGCAAGTAAGTTGCAGTCTGATTCTCAGTGAGAGAGAACACAAAGCAAACTGTTCCTGCAGAAGCTAAGCCAGCAACACGTCAAAAAAGTGCAGGACAGACTCCTGAAGAGATGGGAGCTGATCTCAGTAGGACAAAGCTACCGGTAAAAGTAAAGGTCTACATATCCTACTGTGCAGTGCAGGTACACTGGGACACCTGGGGCACTGAGCTACACCCAAATCACCACGGCTGGGGCTCGTGCTACCCTACTGGGATGGGTTCTGCGATACCAAGGTGGCCAGGCACAGTCTAAATGGGAGTATGAGTATAATTTAACTACGAAAGATAACTACACAGGTTCTAGCAGAGTACAAGGCTCCATTGGGTTGGGGATCCTCTGGTAAACTCTACTTTCTGCAAGCCCTACTACAACTCCTTCTTCTGCTCCTCTCAAGCACCTACCTCAAGCACCTAACTCAAGCACTCGAGTTTGTGTTAAAGATTGCTATTGTTTGTGAAACGTGTACCGTGAAACTACAAAGCCTTACAGTAAAGTTATTATATTTTTATAAAAACGCATGGGACTCTGTCTATCTCCTCTGTCTTGCACCTGTACACACACCACCACACACCTTGGGTTGTTTTTCCCCCTTTCTGTGGGTGGAGGTATTGACAATCTGGGTGGGTCAGTTGACGCTCAGGGGTGCTATGACAAGAGCCCAAGGGACCCACAACAACCCGGAAGGATACTGACCATTTTGGGAAATACAGCCGGCCACATAACAAAGCAGGTATTAACATCACACCTGTGGAAACACAAGCGGAAGTCCCACAAGACTTGTCCATCCCACAACCTCATTGAGGAGACAATATACAAATGTACTGTCACATGAGGAGGAATAAGTTTTAGCCCTTATCTCCATACAACCTCTGTCTTTGTCTGTTTGGGGATCTTGTGTCTTGTCATAAGCTGCAGATGTGGTGTGTGGTCAAGCACACACCCACTTGCGGCCTATCACACTTGCGGCCTATGGTTGGTCGGAATATACTGTGGCTTTGCCAGATGGTAAACTATCGTAACGCCAGTGCCGTCACACAGGTATGGTAGCACACGTGCTTTTATTTTAGGGAGGCTAGCTAAGCCCTTTCCCCTGTGGTCAGTGACCTGCCGGGTTGTAAGGGGGTCCCTTGAGTAGTTATCATGGTGGTCTGGAGTGGGGTTTTAACCCACCCGGACTATCGGTAGTAGAGAGGAGGATGAGAGGATCCGAGTAGTAGAGAGGAGGATGCTGTGAGAGTCCCAACCCAGGGTACAAGTGTGCCCTGCCCGAACTTTAGAAGAAGAAGAAGTATAATACTGTAGATTCAAGAATAAACATTTACTTGTGCCTGTGTTTTAACTTCTTGTCTTCATATCAACTATTGCCCACCAGTGTTAGGTGACCTGTCCTAGAGGGTGACACAAGCCCCAGACCCTGTTACCTGAGTTGATCAGAGTGGCCAAGGTTCCCCAGTGACTCCTGCACTGCGAGATAGAGTATGTAGGCTTTTAGCAACTTTGCTCTATCCGGATCAGTTCCTCTTGTTATCAGGATACTGCATGTTTAGACTGGTTCTCGGCGTGGGTTGTGGTTTCTCCGACTGCATAGTGTGTGGAAGTGCTGCTTTCAAGAAAAAGTTGTCTAAGTCTCCCATATACATCTGCTCTGCTTAACAATTAGACTAAGACTGCTTAGTGTAGCTCCGGAGTGGGGACCTGGCAAAGCCAGGGCCCAAATGGACCACAATAGGGACCAACTTGTTTTGCTTCCTCTCTTCTCAGAAACATAGCAAAGACTAACTAGATGTGGGTGTATGCTTCCTCTCCCCATGTGACAGCTTCCTACAGGTAATGTAATATCCCCCTGTGAGTGGTGGAGAAGAAAAGCATAGAAGAAAGGAGCTCAGAGATAGGTAGAGAAAAAGAGAAGGTCCTCATTGGTGTACAGATGATAATAAACAATAACCCTTTGGTCACCTGCAGCTGTGCAAAACATAAGTACCGTTACATACAATAGTGACATTTTGTGGCAAAACTTAGGTACTGCTTCATGACCACAGTTTACTTAAGAGTACAAACTTTTGCGAAGGGTGTGCACTTTTGTTTTGTTTTCCTTATTTGTAAAACCATATTTTTTTTCACCTATGGACAATTAGTTTTTATTTTGGGACGTTCCGTGTTCATGCTGCTCACCCTATGGTAAAACTGACATCTTCCTCAAGTCAGTACGATTACAACGATAGGCAACTTGTATAGATTTTATTTTATTTTACTGCTTCTAAAAAATTAAAGTTGTTACAAAGACTAAAAAAAACTATATGTGTTTAAAATTGCTGTATTTTGATCCTTATAAGCAGTGTCGGACTGGAGTATCAGGGGCCCACCAGAGGAAATGATCCTGGAGGTCCTCCAATGAGGAATGAGTAAGTGTTAGTGCAGGTTCTAAAGCTGGGGGCCCACTGGAGGATCCTCCGGTCCTCTGGTGGGCCAGTTTGACACGCCGCTGATAACGCTTTTATTTTTTTGTTTATGGGGCTGTGTGAGGTGCTATCTTTTTGACCGTGATCTGTACTTTCTATCGGTACCTTGCTTGCAAATATGTGACTTTTTGATCACTTTTTATTAAAATTTTCCCTGCAAGGAAAAAATGTAGGGATTTTTCTATTGAAAATTTGATCTTAAAGAGACCAGTATTGCAGAAATAAGATAGGCTAGAGGCATAAAGCCTAAACATGGGTAAATCTGCGTCATGTGTCTTGTACAAAATGTGAAAAAAATTCAGAGGTCAGTCTGGTCATCTCCTTTATTGTGACCCGCAGAGAAATATTCAAAATATTTGAAGTGTAAAAAGGTATTTGTTAGAGATGAGCGGACATGCTTGTCTGAGCCTACTATTGGCTCAAGTATGGCGGTACTCAAAATTACTCAATACTCGAACGAATACCACGTGATGCTTGAATAACATTGATAGTCTTCTGCCTACAAGGGGGGGGGGGGAGGTCTTGTTATGTTGGCTGCTGTCATAGCAGTGATTGGTTGGCTGCATCAGGTGACCTGGGTCTATATAGACCCTGGTCTCCAGATGCTCGACTCACTTGCAGTCTTATAGCTTATAGGGAGCGCTGCTGGAGCAGGGACAGAGCCAGTATAGGCTTAGATTGGCTAGTTAGGTAGGCCATTGGCTTACAAAAAGACCCAACAATCCTTTTTAGGACTAGTATTCTGTCAGTGTGGCTGATAAAGAGCTAATTCCATAAAATATACCAATATATACTGGTATATAGCTATTAAAGATGAGCGAGTAGTGAAATATTCGAAAGTTTGAAATTCGGTTTAAGTAGACTGCGATGCTCAACTATTCCATTGAATATTGAATCGATCGAATACCTTATTGATCGAGCAGTACTCGCTCATCTCAGCTATTAATAGTCAGTTATATCCACAACTATTCAAAAGTCCTTTTTAGGACCGAGGGGGAGATTTATCAAGCAAGATGTAAAGTGAAATTGGCTCAGTTGCCCCTAGCAACCAATCAGATTCCATTTCTTATGTCACACAGACTCTTTGGAAAATGAAAGGTGGAATCTGATTGGTTGCTAGGGGGCTCTGAGCCAATTTCACTTTACATCATAAATTTGTTTGATAAATCTTCCCCTATGTGTCTCATAAAAAAAGCTAATTCCATACAAAAAAATTAAATAAAATAACATATGCTATAGGTACAGTATTGTAAATCCAACCAGTGTCACAGTGGGACAGTCTAGTGGGGGAGACTAAGAATACAGTATATTGTATAAGTGTTTTCTGCTAATAACAGAAAACATGGTAAAGAGACGAGGACGTGGGCATACTGATGAGAGTGCAGGAACAAGCCATGGGCCTGGGTGTGTTAAAATAAAGTCTGCTGCTGAGGGACAAGAAGACCACGACTTGCAGGATCCCGGGCCACAGTTCCCGTTTATCAGGCACATACAGTACGCGACTCCTGAATGCCGAGCTGCATGAGCGGGTGTTGATGTAAATAACTAATAACACAGCCAGTCGGTTTGCCACCACGTACTCTGAGATAATGGTTTAGGAGGCATTGGAGGATAATGTGTCCATCAATTTCCAAAGCATTGACCTTCCACTGCCTCAGGGTAGTGAGAAGGTGGTGGACGAGGAAGCAACTGGTCCGACTGGTGAGCCAACTGGACCCAGTGTTTCAGAGGGGAAGGGATCTGTATCATGGGCTTCAAGGTGGGCCATAGTAAGTGTTCACTGGAGCAACCTCTTGTGGAGGGGAAGTTTTACTGCTGTGTGGTATTATTTTGATGAAAGTGCCAGAGATAAACAATTTGAAGGCCGTACACCTTAATGAGCACCTACGGGTCTCATCACAGACTCTTGGCGTGTACCCGCCCCCTCGCCCACATATAAGAAAGTTATAAAATTCCCACCCTAGTAAAGGACACAAAGAGTAAAATGTGATACTCTTTACTTTATTACAGTATTCACACAAGGCAAACAGGAAACAGAATAAAAACAGCTGATCGCAAGACATCAGGCTCCTGTATTTTCCCAGAAGATGCCCGAGCAATACTGGCATAGACCAATAAGCAGTAGGATTCCTAATAAATGCATAAGATATAACCTATAATTCTTATGGCATGGTATGGTAAGTATTTGTACAAAACACAACACATTCTATACTAAAGACCAAGCAATTCATTGTTTATAAATTATAACAAGTATTACACAAAATGAAAGGAGTTCTCTGCTTTGGGCCCATCTTACTTGACAATTAGCTGATCACATTGTGTGTTTCAAATGGGACTCACAGGAATCATCCACTGATCATTATATGTATCTGGCTATTTGACTATGTTACCTGTCTTCAGGCTTCATTTCTATTTGTCTAACTTGCAATGATGTTTTTCATACATTGCACACACAGAAATTGCAGATGAATGGAGGACAGTATAGAACAGTAATGAACAGTGTAAGCTTTGATTACATCAGGTAATCTCTTAAAACAGATTTTGCCAGTGAATGGAGGGTGAATGATTAGTCAGATCTAGTTCTGCTTGTGAGCAGCAATGAATATGAGGGCCTTATAGTCAGTGAGGTCACTCACAGCCGTTCTCTTCTTAACCTTACAGTCATCAATAACAAATCCTTCTCCAACTAGAGCTTTCCTGGCAAAATCCTCATTGTATGTGAAAATGTGTAGCCTGTCTTTTCCGACTGTGCAATATGTCATATCTAAAGCCCCAATTATTATGAGGTGTCCTCCAGGTTTCAGCAACCTTGAGCACTTCCTCAGAAATCTGATGTAATCATCTTGGTCTTTGCAGACATGATCTAACAGCCCACAACTGATGATACAATCGGCTGGTGGTAAGACTATCGGATCCGTCATATTTTCCTTCTCAAAGTGACATTTCACTACATGTGGAATTGTTGATCTCACTTTTCCTTCTTTGTTCTGTAACTCATCACTGAAAGAAATGGGAAAAATGAAGAAAACAATGGTTCTACAGTCAACATGACTACAGTAGAATGCAAGTAGTTAGCTCTGGATTCCAGTATTGGACCCTTCTTATTGTACCCCTAAGGTGACATGCACACATCCGTGATATAAGCTCCTCAAGCTGACTATATACCACAGACTGAACTCTTAACTTCTTATGGAACTCCCGGCATCATAATTTATTATGATGCAGAGAGTTCCGAAACCTCTTTGCTGTTGAACTGACATGGCTTTACCAATACAGGAACACTGAGCTTTAACTGTTTTGGGGCTCCTGTTTTCATAATAAATGAGTAGTGAGAGTGGTCAAGAGTTCAGTCCACGGTATATAGTCAGCTTGCGGAGCTTATATCATGGACGTGTGCATGCTCGCTTAATATTAAGGAACTTATGGAGGTGAATATTGTTCTCAGTGGGCTGTGGGCAGTTTACACCAGATGTATATTTAAACCCTTTCATAAATCTCCCCCTTAATTTTGAATACATTAAACGTGCATAAGTAAAGTAGACCGGAGACATGCTACCTAAACATATTGTAGATCTGCTTCATATTTTATGTACAGTAGCAACAATGAAAATGGGTTTCTCTTTAAATGTGGACATATACCTCACCTCTTTTCTTCTATGTCTAAATGAATTTTTGTGGCATGGCCCCAATCAAACGCTCCTGTCCGTGTGTCCAGCCATCTCTTCAGCTCCAGGATGCATCTCTCACTGACCTTCAGCACTATGATGTGTTTAAAAAATTCACAGGCGGCATAGAGATGGTGGACAAAAGAACCAGCACTGAGGTCAATCAGGACATCTCCTTTAATATGACCTGCAAAAAAAGAAAAAATCCAAATATTGAAGCTTCTAACATTTGAACCACATAGTAGATAAGTAATGACTCGTATCACCTCCAGTATAAGGTGTAATCAGTGGATTTTCAATCCCCCAAACTACAGAAAAACAGCACAAAAATCCTGTTCTATGAAGGTTAGATTTGGATGCATTAGAGTCTGGGAGTGTCTCTCCTGTAAGCAGGGGCATAGCTAGGATTTATGGGGCCCCATAGCAAAAAACTGTATGAGGCCCCCCCCTACACCCTAATATATACTATATATATATATATATATATATATATATATATATATATATATATATATATATATATATACATATATTCGGTGATGTGGGAAAAAATAAATAAATAAATAAATCAATCTCTCGTGGCCAGAGGCAGAATCCTGTGTGCAGCCACAAAAGTGACTGGCAGAGGAGAAAGCCAATGTCTGCTTGTTCTGTCCATCCACTGTATATAACTATAACAGCCTATTAGGAGCCTCATGGTTATATAGTTATATATATAGGTGCAGGAGCAGACTACCTTTTGCTTAACCCTTTATTTACTGCAATGCGTGAGTGACCAAGTGTTCTCTTACATGCTGCAACACAAACAAAGGGTTAATACAGAAGACAATTAGCTCTCTCCTTCACTGATAACCTCAGAGGTTATCAGAGTAGTGAGGTAGAGAGCTAATTGTTAACCTTTTTTTGTGTTGCAGAATGTAAGAGAACACTGGGTCACTTACACAGTGCAGTACATAAGGGGTTAAGCAAAAGGACACAGGAGGCTCTTATCTTCTCTGGGCCTCCTCCCTCCAAGGGCCCCATAGCAACCGCCTTTCCTGCCTCTATGGTAGCTACGCCATTGCCTAGAAGATGCATTCAAAAAAATGATGATTGACCTCTGTGAGATAAACCAAAACACTGCAGAAACACCATCACATATTTCTCAACATCAGTGAATCAAGTAACATTTCCCCCCAGGAAGCAATGTAAAAATACTGCAGAGACAACATGACGTTTTTCTTAAAGCGACTCTGTACCTACAAATTGCTTGTACCTTCGGATATCTGCTTTTAATCCAAGATCTGTCCTGAGGTCCGTTTGGCAGGTGATGCAGTTATTGTCATAAAAAATTACTTTTAAAATTGCAGTCCCGTGCCCTACGGGCGTATCTGTGCCCTTACTTTGCACCACCCCTCCGTCCCTCCTCCCCACCCTCCTCATCATTAGGAATGCTCCAGGCAGATTGCCTCCTATTCGTCAGCTGTGAGAGACTGGCACACAGGGTTGGATCGTTAAGACACCTGTGCAATGTTCAAACAGGAGTAAATGTTCCAGTGGCATTCCTAATGATGAAGGGGGGGGGGGGGGGGGAAGGACAGAGAGGTGGTGCAAAGTTAGGAAACAGATACGGCCGTAGGACATGGGGCTGCAATTTTGAAAGTAATTTTTTATGACAATAACTCCATCACCGAAAGGACCGCAGGACAGATCTTGGATTAAAAGCAGCTATCCGAAGGTACAAGTGGTTTGGGGTGGTCAGATTGTGGGTACAGACTCACTTTAACATCAGTGAACTAGTCAGATTTTCAACCGAGAAGGAACAACCAAGTCAAGGAGGGTCTCCAGTCAATGAAACCACCTTCCAAAAAGCTACAGCCAAGTATAACATGACTTTGAAAATACCCAAGCAAGGTATCCATCCACAGACAGCTGTCTTGGGGCATTTGCCCCTCATCAGTGTGCAACAAGATTCTTGCTAGCGGGAGAAAAGCAGGAGGCCTTTCCATTACTTCACTGGACAGTACTTACGGACTTCTGCATATATATCCTTTAAAAATTAGTTAGCGATAGGGTTGCATTCTATGTTTGGCACCAACTCTTGTTGCATTACTCATTATCTCCTTTTGTTAGTTAACTCTGGCTTTGTTAAAGTCAATGCCTTGTCTAGTTCCTCTGACAATGACCCTACTGTTAAATATTGTTCCTGTAAAAATTGTTGAAAATTTAATAAAAAAATATATGTTACTTTTCTGGGGGCCCATGTACTGGTAAACTACTTATTGGTCACCTTTCTCCAAGGCTATTAACAAGGCTACTAACTACTAACTTGTGCAGCCCTATCTCTTCCTATACCAACTACTGGGGGTATGTATAGTAGGGAAACTACCTACTAGGGCCCTGTATATTGGGGAAACTTCTTACTGTAGACTTATTTAATGAAAATCCTACTTACTAGGATCTTGTATACTGAGAAAACTACTAAGGCATCTGTATACTGGGGAAGCTACCTACTGCTGGCTCTTACCTTGTGGTGGAAAGTACATACTAATAGCTTAAGAGAGAGGAGTCTATATCAATGTACAAGAATACACAATACCAATGCACACGCTATAATAAAATATAAAAATATGCTGCTAGGTTGATTCTCATATCCCTTTTGAAATATAATACAATAAAAGACTGAATATAATGCCCTCAGCTAAAAAAAAAATGCATACACCCAATATCCTGGCTTTATGAATTAATACCTGCAAGCGATAAATCTGTGTTCATCCAAATCCAACTACTCATTGATAATGCATCACCAATAAAAGGTAAAAGGGGAACTATCAGCAGGTTAGACAAATCTAACCTGCTGATAGTTCCCTATTGGGAAGGGGGCACTGAGGAGGAATTTATCACTGTTACCTTGATCTTTGGGGCCATTCCCATTATTTTAGTTTTGCCCGGTAAGCCATTGGGAGCATTGGGGGTGAAGCTACTGCTCCTCACAGCACTGATCTGACCCCCCTCTAATGATTATCAATAGAGGGGGCTTGTCGGATTGGTGCTCTGAGGGTCAGTAGCCCCGCCCCCAGTGCAACTAAAAGCTTACTGGGCACAACTAACAGCACGGGAATGCCGCAGAGGATGAAGGTAAGAGACATACCTTCTTCCTTAGCATCCCGCGCACAAAAGGTTGCTATCAGCAGGTTAGATTAATCTAACCTGCTCATAGTTCCCCATTAAATTGTAGTACACCATTCGAAGCAATTAACCTACCCCACTAGGGAGATCTAGATATCACTTCCCCCAGCCCACTTTACTCTCGCCTTAATGCACGGGACACCAAAGGAGCCTTATAACTGTTTAGAGCACTATAAATCAGGGAGACCCGTGGCGTAGCTACAATAGAGGCAGGGTAGGCAGCTGCTATGGGGCCCGTGGGGGAGGGGGGCAGAAATGCACAGGGAAAAAAAGAGCTGTCCTGTGTCTTTCTGAGGATAAGGAGATCTCTGCTTCACTGCTCTAATAACCCCCTGACGGCTGCTACAATCAAGTAGGAAAATGTGATGAGCTCCATCCAGAGGTCAGGGGTTATCAGTGCAGGAGCAGTGAAACAGATCTCCTTGTCTTCCTTTTTAACTCTTTTTTTTGTGTTGAAGCATGTAAGAGAACATTGGATCACTCATACACTGCAGTACATAAGGGGTTAAGTAGAAGTTAGCCTGCTCCTTCATCTACAGTATGTATTTAACCATAAGGGCTCCTGCCTTATTTATAATGATGGCCGGACCATAAGAACAATGATGCACTTTGCCCCTCTGCCATTCTGTCTCGCACCCCCTCCTGATAGTGTGTAAGAGAGAGAGAGAGAGAGAGAGACCTAGCTACGCCCATGAGGGAGACATATGGTGGTTGCTGGTGGTCTGGACTGGATGGACATGCAAAAGACAAAGCGACCGACAGTATGTCACTGGATGGAAATTTACTATGATCATTTATCATTTATATGGTCTTAGGAACTCTGTAAATCTGCTATGTACCACTGTATGTTTTAGTGCATAAGGTTTTATTGGTCTTTAAGTAGTAATTTCTTACTGAGTAGTTGGAGGAAAAATGACTCCGCTAAGAGACCCTATATATGTTTGCTCTGCTCTTTAAAGTTGATATGACTGGGGCAATGTAGGTCACCCCTTTAATCTCTACCACACAGATAGACAAGTTTACCCGTTTAAGTTAGTTATTTAGAGTTTACTATCTAAAATAAAGTAATTTAAAGGGGTACTCCAGTGGGGAAAAAAATTGCTGGAGTACTACTTTGTTTCCATAAGAAGAAATTTTTTCTCCTCTCCTAATGGGCAGTAGGGTGGTTCTGTCTTCAGCTATAGTTATTATCATGATGATCCCATAACCTATGGCTGCATTCCCACGTTCCGTGATCCTGATGGATCACGGACGTGAAATGCATGTACCGGAGTCCGCCCGCGCGTGGACAGAGCGGGGGAGACTGTATTCATAAGCACCGCGCTGTAGTAAGAGCACCGCGCGGCTGATTCATTACAGCGTGGCGCTTACGAATACAATCTCCCCCGCTCCCAGCATCAAATTACAGATGCTGTCCGGGCGCGGGGGAACTCCAGTACATGCATTCCACGTCCGTGATCCGTCAGGATCGTGGGAATGCAGTCTTAGGAGCACAAACAAGCTCTGTGTCCTCTGCGGGATCATCATGATAGTGGTTCAGGGAAGAAACAGAGTGCTGCACCTCACACCTATGGCTGATACTAGTGCCGCTAGGCTAAATAAAAAACACATCAGAATTTTGTGTATGAATTGATCAAGCCACACTGCCCCATGTACCTCGTGCCGGTATCTGATACACATGGGTCCCTACACTAAGTCCACACCGTGCCAGTCAGTGGCCACCAACCCTGCAGGCGTGCACAGCCAGGGAACGGGGGCCATGGGACGGCCTGCGACCCCCATGCCACAGGACCAGACCCAAAAACACCACACCAGAACGCGGCCAGCACCGCCGGTGGAGAAGGTCGCCCCCAAGCAGCACAAGTCTGGATAAGGTATTACACTCACCATAGCTGCAGCAAACAGAATGGGAAAAAACAGGAGGGATTAAAACCATGTGCACTCAGGTGTCTCCTGCTAATTGCGGTCATGTGGGTCTCACCAGGAGGAGTGCAAAACATGGAGAAAAGAGAGAAGCAAAATGCGGTTCAGGGAAGAAACAGAGTGCTGCACCTCACACCTATGGCTGATACTAGTGCCCCTAGGCTAAATAAAAAACACATCAGAATTTTGTGTATGAATTGATCAAGCCATACTGCCCCATGTACCTCGTGCCGGTATCTGATACACATGGGTCCCTACACTAAGTCCACACCGTGCCAGTCAGTGGCCACCAACCCCGCAGGCGTGCACAGTCAGGGAACGGGGGCCATGGGACGGCCCTGCGACCCCCATGCCACAGGACCAGACCCAAAAACACCACACCAGAACGCGGCCAGCACCGCCGGTGGAGAAGGTCGTCCCCAAGCAGCACAAGTCTGGATAAGGTATTGCGCTCACCATAGCTGCAGCAAACAGAATGGGAAAAAACAGGAGGGATTAAAACCATGTGCACTCAGGTGTCTCCTGCTAATCATCATGATAGTAATGTTTATTATGATAATCCTCTGACTGAGGTGAAAAATTTGACCTGGGCATTAGGACATCAATAACTTTGGTTGTAATAGGGTTAAAGGACCTACCTTTAGAGAAGGTTTTTGCAAAACTTTCGATAGGAAATTTCAAAGAATCCTCTTCAAAGCCCATTTCAGGTTTATCTGACATATAATTCTCTAGATGTTGTCTGGAATCAAAGCCGTGGACATGATAGAGCTTATGGGTGCTGGAAGCCATCGTCTTGTCCTGTATTATAGAAAGGGTTGGTCACTCTTCTCCAGTGTTCATCAAATATATGTAGACTTAGAATGAATCAGTAAACATAGCGTCTCTCATCATGAGTTATTCTCTTCATGCACCAGTCATGGGAACCTGTGATAAAGAATTTACATCAAACCACAACCATCTTTAATTAAACAGCTCAGTTTTATGGTTAAAGAGACAAAAGGGAAAGAATCTCAGAGGTCTGCAATGGAGTCTTCATAAAGTATATGTTCCACCATACAATATTAATTGAAATACTTTAGCCAAAGGGATTCATAGAATAAACAACGACTCTACTGCTTTTTTTTTTATTATTATTATTTTTATTTTATTTCTATGCCTTTCCCAGTTGTCTCCTGATTTTCTTTCTTTTTAAATACCCAGGACAACCATTTTTAAAGGGAACCATTCACCCCGTGGCCCCGGCAGAAACTGACATACAGTGACATAAAGGTCAATATACTTACCACATCGCTCCCGGTCCCGTCCCGGATCCCGTTGTTGACACGGAGAAATCTGCGATTCTTCTTCTTGTGCCCATTATGGTAATGAGCTGAGATGAGTCCAACGTCCATAGGAAACGACAGATGAGTCCAACTTATTCATGAGGTCCTCTTCTCGTCGCCGCCCATGCACGCCTCCTGGAACTTGATTGACGTCTTCAGTCTTCAGTCTTCTGACGAATACCCGCCTCTTCTGCGCCTGC
The DNA here is from genome assembly GCF_027789765.1 of Dendropsophus ebraccatus. Classification (NCBI taxonomy): domain Eukaryota; kingdom Metazoa; phylum Chordata; class Amphibia; order Anura; family Hylidae; genus Dendropsophus; species Dendropsophus ebraccatus. The sequence continues at coordinate 12,422,282 of NC_091465.1, forward strand.
GCGGTAAACTGGATACGTGCTCGAGACAATCGGCGCACGCGCAGTAAACAGTGGAGCTGCCGAGCGGCATCAATTGTGAACTGCGCATGCGCCGAAAACTACTGTCACAGTGCCTGCGCGAGATCCGTCGAGAAGGAAGAAGACGAGGAGGAAGAAGACCCGGCGTCAATCAAGTGTCGGAGGCGGGGAGAAGGCTGGACTTCGGGCCCGGCGGCGCTCATTACCATAATGGGCGCAAGAAGAAGAATCGCCGATTTCTCCGTGTCAACGGGATCCGGGACGGGAACGGGAGCGATGTGGTAAGTATATTGAACTTTATGTCACTGTATGTCAGTTTCTGCCGGGGCCACGGGGTGAATGGTTCCCTTTAAAGCTAGTGCAAATACAGTTAAATATTTCTTTTATTTCATTTCTCTGTGGCCAAGTCAGTGCGACTTGGCCACTGACCAATGAAATAAAAGAAATATTTAACTAAATTAAAACATTCAATATTGTACTATAAATCGCTTATTTAGAGCAAAGCTGTACAAACATAAAACACTCTGGAGATCCAGTTTAGTGAATATTTTGGCCTCCCGGATCTGATCGAAGAGTTCTGAAATGAGTGGGAGCAGAAAGCGGTTCTTGACAGTAATCTTATTCAGGCCCCTGTAGTCAAGGATTCATCCTTTTTCTCCACGAAAAAAAGAAAACCTGCCCTGTCTGGAGATGATTACTGAAACCCATCAAGGTTTACCTTGATATAAGCTGACATTGCCTCCGTCTTGGGCTGTGAGAGTAAGTAAACTCTGCCACAAAAAGGCGTAGTACCGGGCATCAATTCGATGGAGCAGTCATATGGTCAATGCAGTGGAAGAGTCTCTGCCTGCTTCTTATAGAAGAAATATGCAAAGTCATGATAGGGTACAGGCAGAGGCAGGGGTTATAGGACCGGTCGCCTGAGGAGTGGAGGCTCCCACTAGACAAGGTGATCACAGAAGCAGAAGACAGGAACCATATTCTCCGGTATTGTAGTTAGGTTCATGTTTCTGTAGCCATGGCAGACCCAAAAGTATGCTGTGTCAGGAATCTGCAGTAGCCTGGTCTGAACTGGGCCTGGTGTTTTGCTTTTGTGTGCCACACCCAATTGCTTCTCAGCTTCCGGCAATGCAGAAGTTAGGGCCCTATTCCACCGGACGATTATCGTTCAGATTATCGTTAAATCGTTCGAATCTAAACTATAATCTTTCGGTTGAAATGCAGTTAACGATTAAGGATTGAACAAGAAATCGTTGATCGCTTTATAAGACCTGGACCTATTTTTATCGTTGCTCGTTCGCAAAACGTTCGCATTGAATAAGACATCTTTTGGTCGTTCGCAATAGATACGAACACAATAGCGAATAGATAGCGAAGAAAAAACAATCGCATTTACGATCATAAGTAACGATTATCGTTCCATGGAAATGAGTGAACGTTTTCAGGTCTTTCGCAATAGCTGTCGTTTGAGATCGTTAATCGTTAACGATTATGCAAATGATAATCGTCCGGTGGAATAGGCCCCTTAAGCTGAGAAGCTTCTGGACTTGATTTTTCACCTGTCTGGTCTCTGTGATTGATGGGTCTCTCTGCCTGTCTGTAACCTGGATGATCAGAGCGCTGGTCCAATGGGGATCCAGACCGGGCTCTTGGTCAGCATAAATCAAAGCTGGTACTGAGTCCCAGCGCTGGCTATTTTGATTAACATCCGGATCCCAGCTAACCCTTGTCTATTCCTGCGCTCCCCATCCTATCTCCCTCTGCTTGCTCATCTGTGTTACCTGACCTCTGGCTTTGACTTTTGACTATCCGACTGCTACTTGTTTTGTACTGCGCTGCCTGCTTGGTTTTTTGACTTTGCCTGTTTGACTATTCTATATTGTGTTTGTATGTCTGTCTTGTTCTTTGTTGCACTTACTCAGTATAGGGAACATCTTCGTGGTTGTCCACGGCCGCCTAGGGCCGATTGAGGCAAGCAGGTAGGGACAGTTGGTGGGTTCAGCATCAGGGCTCACTGTTGTGTCTTGTCCCTGCCTCCCCGGTCCTGACAGAATAGCCAGGCTACTGGTTTTGCCTCACGGACACCATGGACACCATGACCACAATAGTGGATCACATGCAGCAGCTCAACACTATGGTGCAGGAGCTGGCTGACAGGGTCCAAGTGCAGGAGATGGCCCCCCGACAGCTTACCATGACCTCCCCGATACCTCCTGAGCCTCCTATCCAGCTCCCAGAGAAATTTAAGGGGGACAGGAGATGCTTCTGCACTTTCCGGGAGGGTTGTAAGCTGTTCTTTCGACTGTGTCCTCATTCCTCTGGAGATGAGTCGCAGAGGGTGGGCATTGTTTTGTCCCTCCTCCAAGGACCACCTCAGGAATGGGCCTTCTCCCTGTCACCTGACTCCCCCGACCTACAAACAGTTGACAATTAACCAGGTTATGGCAAGGTGAACGTCCAGTAGAGGACTATTGTTCAGAATTCCGACAGTGGAGCAGCCCTTCCACTTGGAACAACTCTGCTCTCCGGTTCCAATTCCGGGCCGGGCTGAGCGACCGACTAAAGGACATGTTAGTGGCCTACCCGACTCCTGACACCCTAGAGGAGTGTATGACCTTGGCCATAAGGCTGGATCGACGGTTGAGGGACCGACAAAGGGAGAGGGGTTCCCCAGATCTGACTAGACCCTCTTTGTCTCCAACCTCCTTCTCTAAACCTCCCCCTCCTGTCTCACCCTCTCGGGAAGACGCCACCGATGCAAAGGCCAGACGAGCACATCACTTACAGTACAACCTCTGCCTGTACTGTGGGAATGTAGGATATAGTACGGCAATGTCCTTCCAGGCCGGAACCACCGCCAGAAAGCTCCAGGCGCCTGAGCGACTATCGAGGGGGTCACTCAGGCGCACAGGTAACCTTCTCTCAAAGGAACAAACTGTTACTGCCTGTATCTTTGGTCTTGGGGGATAGATGCATTTCTGGGTATGCCCAGGTAGATTCTGGGTCATCAGCGAATTTCATCAATCCTGTGTTTTGGTCTGGCTTGAAGGCATGTCCACTTCGGCTCAGGTGTCCAGTGAATGTCACAGGAGCAGACTCAGCCCCCTTTTCCCAAGGGAATGTATGGTATATTACCCCCCCGCCTTGAAGTTAAGGTGGGGTCTGTTCATGTTGAGACCCTTGATTTCCTTCTTATGCAGGATTTGTCCTCTGATGTAATCTTGGAGTTACCCTGGCTGGAAGCACACAATCCGGTGTTTGATTGGTCCAGCAGGGAACTTATTCGATGGGGGCCTAAGTGTGCTCCCCACTGTATTGCTATATCACTTGCGAAATGTTCCCCCAGAGAAGGGGAGATTCCAGAGTTTTTGGCAGATTATGCGGATGTGTTCGACGAGAATTCGGTGGAGGGGTTGCCCCCCCATCGACCTTATGATTGCTCTGTTGATCTCATTCCAGGGGCTAAATATCCCAAGGGGCGTATATTTAACCTGTCCTGTCCAGAAAGAGAGGGCATGCGGGAGTATATAAAGGAGAGTTTACGTAAGGGCCATATCCGCCCCTCCTCTTCTCCTTTGGGGGCAGGATTCTTTTTTGTGGGCAAAAAAGACGGTGGACTTAGACCCTGTATTGACTATCGTGAGCTTAACAAGATCACGGTCAAGAACCAGCACCCGCTGCCTCTCATCCCTGACCTTTTCAATCAGATTGTGGGTGCTAGATGGTTAAGATAGGTTTAAGGGGAGCCCACAATCTGATTAGAATTAAGGAGGGCGATGAGTGGAAGACTGCCTTTAATACCCCAGAAGGCCATTTCGAATATTTGGTCATGCCTTTTGGGTTATGCAATGCTTCGGCAGTCTTCCAACATTTTGTCAATGATGTCTTCCGCGAATATCTTGGTCGTTTTCTGGTGGTTTATCTTGATGACATTTTGATCTTTTCCCCCGATTGGTCTTCTCACATTTTGCATGTCCGTACTGTCATGGAGCTTCTGAGAGTAAATCATTTGTGTGCCAAGCTGTCAAAATGCCAATTTGGCATACAGGAGGTCTCATTCTTGGGGTATAAAATAACCTCAAACTCGTTAAGTATGGACCCTCTAAAGGTCCAAGCCGTTGAAAACTGGGAGCGACCCAATAGCCTTAAAGGGGTTCTGCCACCAATAGACTTTATTATGCTTAACAGGAGAACAGAAAACTAAACATATTTGCAATATACACTTCATTAAAATAATCCCCCCCTGTAAAGATAATTACCTTCCATAACATGTATGGCACCCCCTGTTGGTTCTAATGAAGCTCCTCTGTCCGACCATGTAAGTTTTTCTGGTGGAGCATGCGTTTATCTGCCTCCCCTCTCTGCCTCTGCTGGATCTACAATAAGTACCTGTAGCTGTGAGCCCTCATAGATCTACAGTTTGTGCCTTTCCCTGCTCCCACTCAGCATGATGTAATGCCGATCCTGTGGCATCCAGCTGAGAGGAAATCGATTAGAAGATGAGGCATTCTCTATGAAGTAGCCAGGATTGCTTCTCAGCAGGGGGCAGCTGTGCAGGGGCAATATCTATCATGCTGTTGCTGTCCCTGGTTGCAGATTAAAAGGTCAGTGAGGTGGCTGGGGATTCTCTTTCAGCTAGGCAGGGCAATTGCCCAGGGCCCCCGACCGCTGCAGCTCAGGGGGAAGCCTGTCATTGTAAACCCTGCTCCAGGTTACCGCTGGCCGAGGTTTGCACTGTCCTGTGCCTCCTTAAGAAATCCCCCCTCCCCTCCTTCTGCTCTGACAAGCCTGAGTCTGCAGCAGCTGTCACATGGTCGGGACGGCAGGGAGGGAAGGGATGTGTGCACACACTGTGCGGCTTCCTGACGTCTTCCTGCTCCATATATCAGACTGATTTTTCACCTCCTCTGCACCCTGCTCTTTCAGGAAGAGTAAGTATAGATATGTGTAACTTGTGCATATGAGTATGTAATGTAAGTATTACATTGTGCATGTATGATATATATGTGTATATTATGTGCACTGGATGTGTGGCTATATAGGTGTGTGTGATGTAAGCATTGTATATGTATATATGTGTATATATGCATGTATGATATATATGTGTATTATGTGCACTGGATGTGTGGCTATATATGTGTGTAATGTAAACACTGTATAGTGCATGTATGATATGTATATGTGTATATTATGTGCCCTGGATGTGTGGCTATATAGGTGTATATTATGTGCACTGGATGTGTGGCTATATAGGTGTATATTATGTGCACTGGATGTGTGGCTATATAGGTGTGTATTATGTGCACTGGATGTGTGGCTATATAGGTGTATTATGTGCACTGGATGTGTGGCTATATATGTGTGTAATGTAAACACTGTATAGTGCATGTATGATATGTATAAGTGTATATTATGTGCCCTGGATGTGTGGCTATATATGTGTGTTTGTGGCTAGAGAGAGAGAGTTTGCTATTTTTTTATTAAAGGGAACCAATCACCACCAACTAGCCCCTGCAGCTACACATACAGTGTACCAGTGTACATACAGTGTACTCGCTATGACTGTTACACAAATCCCCCGAAAATGAACCTTATGCATCTCCAGCGACATATGTAAATCATAGTTAGCTAGGCATGTGGGCCATCAGAGAGGCAGGATTATGGAGGATTTCTTGCACAAGCGCTGAGGACCGCCCACATGCCTAGTTTAGTATGATTTACATAAAGATCAGGAGATCATTTTCGGGGGATTTGTGTAACAGTCATAGGGAGTACTTATATGTTTGCAAACAGCGCTCCCAGCCCTATTAGGCCCCCTTCACACATTTGTAAAAACTGTCCGGATTTCCGGACCCATAGGAGCACATTAGTCACGGACACCCTTCAGGATTTTTCTGGAAAATAGGTCAGGATCTTTTAGATCCTGCCCTATTTTCATCCATCATGCCCTGATGGCAGTTCATGATGGGAGTTGTAGCTCTGCAACCTGGATGACCACAGGTTGCAGAACTACAACTCCCATCATGGATTGCCATCAGGGCATGATGGGAATTGTAGTTTTGCAACCTGCGGTCATCCAGGTTGCAGAATTATAACTCCCATCATGTGCTATTGGCAGTTCAAATGGGAGTTGTAGCTCTGCAACAAATTAAAGGTTGACATGGTTAAAAACCAAGCAACAGCAGCCTGCTTACACCAGGGTAGGAAGAGCCATTGGTTTAGGCCCTCCCCAGCCTAAATATTACCAGCCTGCCTCCGCCCAGTCCAGGAGCGCCAATTTTGACGCTCTGGGACCACTGGCACCCGACTCTTCCCAGTACCCCTGGTAACAATGGGTACTGGGGTAATAATGCGGGGGGGGGGGTTAGTGTTAGCCGTTTTATATCGGCTAACACTAGGCCACGACTTAGTAATGGATTCCGTCTATTAGATGGCCTCCACTACTAAGTCTAAAAAGTAAAGAAATAAAGACAAGACACAAGTGATTTTTTTTTTAATTAAAATAAAAACACCCCCACACCCTCCAATGTCTTGATCTTCTCTCTTCTATCTTCCATCTTCTCTCAATGAAGTCACTGTGCTGCGGACCGGCTCTTTATATGTGCGCTCAGCCAATCAGCTGAGCGCACATATGAATCAAAATGTTTCTTCTAATAATGCTATTGTGACCCAGTCTGTAGAAGCGCGCATGCGCGTGAAACAGCTGTTACCTGGTCTGGTGGGTGTCTGGCGTCCGTGTTAAGCCCGATGTGTCCAGCACTTTTAATGCACGTATAAAGTTGAAATAAAGAAAGAAGATCACGCTATATGGTGAGTGCCCTCATCTTTCCTCTTTGCTTGGATGTTATAATTAGAAGAAACATTTGATGTTTTAATTAAAGTAAAGTATTAATTATTACAGAAAGCTCTATTACCGGGAATATGAATTACCGGCTTTAATAGAGCTTCCTGTAATAGTTAATATTTAATTAATAAAACACATTTTTGTTCTAATAAAGTCACTTTTGTTGTTTAATAATTTAAATAAAGCAAATCTATACTTTTGCAATTAAATATACTGTAAATAAATAAACATATATATATATATATATAAATATACATTTATTTATACATATATTTATTAATTTTAACAGTATATTTAATTGCACAATGATGGATTCATTTTAATTAAATTATTGAACAACGAAAGTGACTTTATTACAACGAAAATGTGTTTTATTAATTAAATATATTAACCATTAGAGGAGTCGGCATTATTGCAGAGGATCGCTAACCCCGTAATGCCGATTCCTTTAATACTGTTTCCCTGCTTTTCCAGATGCATTCAAGAGGTGCTTGCATCACTTTCTAAAGATGTCTTGGATGTCTTTGATTTTATTTGTTATTGTTATTTTAACCAGATTCCTTACCAACGTTCTCAAAGTTCGGTTCAGTGAGGAACCAAACTTTTTGCAAAGTTCGTAACGAATCTGGTTCGTTACGGTACAGTTCGCTCATCCCTTGTCTGTGAAGCTAAATGAATCTTTGTAAAATAAACAAGCACTTTAAGCACCTGCAGCACAAAAGACTCCAATTCTTTTAGCATAAACATAGTAGTGATTGAAAGACTTGAATTTAAAGTGTCACTGTCGTGAATTTTTTTGCAGAAATCAATAGTCCAGGCAATTTTAAGAAACTTTGTAATTAGGTTTATTAGCCAAAAAATGCATTTTTATCATGAAAAAGCAGTTTGAAGCTCTCCCCCCTGTCTTCATTGTTCTCCTATGGAGAGAGCTAAAGAAAAGACCAAAACAGGACAACAAAGAGTTAATCTACAAATACCTCACCCGTTATCTCCTGGGACAGTCACCACTGACCTCTCTGAGCTCTGATTACAGCTGTCACCTAGCCTGTAATCCTCTGTTATCTGCTTTCTGCTGCCGGCTAACTCCCTCCTTCCTCCTCCCCCCTCCCCTCTCCCTAGAGCAGACAGAGTACGGCTCATGCAACAAGTCACAATTTTCAGATTTTTTGCAGTGGATGAAAAAGAGGAGGGAGGGGGGGACCTGGGAAAAGGCTTTTTACATGCAGATAATGGCATATTTGGCTAATAAACCCAATTACAAAGTTTCTTAAAATCGCCTGGACTATTGATTTCTGCAAAAAAAAAAAAAAAAAATACGACAGTGACTCTTTAACAAAAATAGAATTCAAAAGAAATGAACAACACAGAATTGAAAATGGGTCATTGTGGGGGTGCAATATTACTGTGTATAAGCCTTATCTGTGCAGCCAATAACAGGGAGCATTGAGTATGTTGTTTAATGCAACAAAATTGATTGTGGTGCTCAGCATTAGGAAAACAGTCTATTCAAAAATCCCAAAAAGTCATTGGGGAAAAAAGTGGAAAATTGTAGAAGCAGCATCAAAATTCATATCTTGCAGATTTTATTATAGCATCTTCCAGGTAAACGGTAATGGGGCAGGGAGAGACAGGTAGGATGCTGTGCACATGGCTACAGATTGTTTCGCGGGTAAAATTTCCACTTCCTCTTAATGGAAATGACATTTGATGGTGAGTTTCTGAATAAATGCATTGAAGTCTAAGAACAGATCCAGTTTAAGGCTATGTTCCCACTACGTAAGAGACCAGCCGTTCCGTGACCTGGCCGGGACATGGAACGGCCGGTCCCTGCAAAGATCATCCCGGACGGTACTTAAGTACCGGGCGGATGATTTTTCCGGCCGCAGTGTTCTGGTGTGGGCGCATCAGCGCGCTGCCGCATCAGAACTTCCCATAGCACACAATAAAGCAAGCAGACGTTCGCTTCATTGTGTAAACTGACAGGGCTTTCTGCGGCCGCAATTCAATGAATTGCGGCCACAGAAAACTAACATGTCAGTTCTTTGCAGCGCCGCACGGGATCCTGAGCAGAGCACATACAATGTGTATACGCTCCGGCTGGGATCCCATACAGGAATAGGCAGTGTTCCACCCTGAACAAAGTACGGCCATTGTTGCCGATGGCAACAATGGCCGTACTTTTACGTAGTGTGACCATTGCCTAATAATTATATTAGTTGGGTTTTATTAGTGTTCCCTGGGCACCTACTCACGGAGGGGAAGGTCTTCTGCCGCGTGGCATTGTTTTGATAAAAGTGCCAAAGTGCAAACAAGTTTGTGTGTCACGCCAGGCTCTCGCCCACAATTTTTTAAGAGGGTTACAACAGGCTCTCGCCCCCACAATTAGGAGGAAGTTCATTAAAGGGTTTTGGTAAAAAAAAAATTATGGGGTTGTCACAAGGCTCTCGTGAAAAAGCTTTACAGTGTGGGCATGAGGCCCTCCTTTATGTTCAATGGAGGGTAAATGGGATTGCCTCCTTCCTTAAAATTTTTGGCACTTGGTGCATTAACCTGATGAGTCTACAAGTCCATCCTTTGAAACAGGATGGGCTTAACCATGTCACACACACGCAGTAAGAATTACTGGTGGGTGTAGTTTTGAGTTTTCCCCTGTCTAAAGCATATATGGTTGTCAGAAATGATGGGAACTAAGGAAATGGGCCCGCTTTTAAGCAGTGTAGGAATATTTTTTTCTATTGAATATATAATAATAATGAATAAATAAATATAGAATATCTCAAGTAGTAAATATTAGAAATGGGTGAAGCTATATCATGTGATCAACTGATTCTTTGTTATTGCTTTGTCAATAGGAATGAATCATTTATTTTATTTAATGAAGTCATCTTCAGGAAACTGACTGATCACGAGGATCACAGCAAAGTATATTACAATCTCCTACAATAAGAGAGAAGCCTTCTTTGACCTGGTGATGGTGTTAAAGGTCTGAAATGACCCGTGTTAGGGCTTACCTGAAGAGATATAGTCTATACAACAAAACATAAAAAGATCAGAATCTGAACAATTACATAAAAATTAATTACTACATCTTGATGGCTGCACTAAGGCTATTCGATTGACTTATCTATAAGGATGGGTGAATTAATTCTTAGGCTATGTAAGTTGTGTATTTTTCACGGCCGTTATTGCCGATGTGCAACAATGGCCGTGAGTAATACACAATCTATGTGCAGTACTGTTATCGGGAATCCCGGCCAGAGCGTATCCACATAGTGTACGCTCCGTCCGGGATCACTAGCGGTGCCGCAAAAAACTGAAATGTAACTGAATTGTCTTAGTTGTCTTTGCAACCAATCAGATTCCACCTTTCATTTTCCAAATAATCTGTGAGGAATGAAAAGTGGATTGGTTGCTAGGGGCAACTAAGACAATTTTACTTTACACCAGTTTGAGAAATCTCCCCCTATGTGTGAACATAGCCTAAGTCACATTTTTGGGGGATTTGTTTTGGTTAGATTGTAACAGCAATGATTTTTCCTGTTCCCTGCTGTGAAACATACACTGTAAGCAAGAGCTCTGTTCCACGGGACGATTATCCTTCGCATAATAGTTAACGATAAAAGATCCAAACGGCCGCTATTGCGAAAGACCTGAAATTGTTCACCCATTTACATGGACCAATAATCGTTACTTATGATCGTTCTTGCGGTCATCTTGTCGTCGCTATTGCGTTCGTCACTACTACGAATAACCGAACGATGTCTTATTCAATGCGAACGATTTGCGTACAAGCAACGATAAAAATAGGTCCAGGTCATATTAAACGATCAACGATTTCTCGTTCGGTCGTTAATCGTTAACTGCTATTCAACCGAACAATTATCGCTTAGATTCGAACGACTTAATGATAATCTGAACGATAATCGTCCTGTGGAATAGGGCCCTAAGCCATACCACTGGGTCAGGCATAGTGTGCTTTCCTAGTAAATGTATAGTTCCCCAGAGTTACAGTAGGTAGTAAGATTAGAGAATTGATAAGGAACAAATCAGATCATAGACAATTATGTGAGAGTAAAATAAAATAATAATTAAAAAAATAAACATTACAATAGTTTATTTTGTATCACTGGTACATGCCATTACATTGTCTCACAGGTATTTCCACCGTAAAATTAAGATATATGTTGTAATCATTAAAATAAAATTGTTCCAACTTGATTGAATTATTACGAAATCAAAGCAACTAATAGCATTATAAATGCTCAATAATGATGATATATACTATAATATATAAGTATTGGGACACATTAGTAGACGTTATTACTGATCTGGTCTCCTCTCCACAGTAACTGTTTACCAGTTTTTACCATCTCCAGATGGGCCCAAAGGAACAAACTGTAATCTGTAGTGAAACCAATTAGCATTTTCCATTTAGCGCAAAGGAGAAATCAAAAATAATATGGTGGCCATTCATGTAGGTGGATTATTTGTGTAATGTAGGGCAGGGCAGGACCTCCAGAACAAGAGACACTGTCTGTAACTCCTCTCCATTTTGGCCAAGAGATGAGCATCATGGACATGGAACTCCCTCACTATTCATTATAATGTGTATGAAAATGTGTCGTCTAAACTAAGAAATCCTTTTAGGCAAATAATCAGGTTTCTCTATGCTGTAATTATTTTACCTAATTTCGATCATAAAGAAAGTTATATAAGAATATTATATCCTGTTTAAAGTTTTTACTTATATGCTCTTGACATGTAGACTTTATATGTAAGGTTCTACTCAGACCTACACTTCTCCCTGTGAGCTGCAATGAATATCAGGGCCTTAAAGTCAGTATGGTGACTCATAGTCGTTCTCTTCTTAACTTTACAGTCATCAATAACAAATCCTTCTCCGACTAGAGCTTTCTTGACAAATTCCTCATCATAAGTTAAAGCATGGAGCCTGTCATTCCCGACTGTGTAATATGTTATATCTAAAGCCCCAATTAATATAAAGTAACCTCCAGGTTTCAGCAACCCTAAGATCTTCCTGAGATATCTGATGTAATCATCTTGGTCTTTGCTGATAGCCTCTAGGAGCACACAACTGATGATACAATCGGCTGGTGGTAAGACTATCGGATGCGTCATATTTTCCTTCTCGAGGTCACATAGCACCACATGTTGAGCTGCTGATCTCACTTTTCGCTCTTTGTCCACTAACTCATCACTAAAAGAAAAAGGAAAAGTTAAATAAGTCCCTTTAGTCAATAAAAGAACAGTGACATGAAAGCTCGGTAGTTATCTTTGGATTATTGGCTGCCAGTGGTGGTAGAAAGACCTGAATTTAACCAAAATAGGATTTAAAAACAGGGGATCACACCTGACCTTATCCAAAGAGCCAACGTAGCAGACCTCCAAGAAAGACATGAAGACATATCATCCAATTTGATGTACTCTTCTTTATATCACTTTTTGTAATGTTTTCATTATGTAACTTTTCATACTGTACGTTAAAGCGTATGTACCATTAGGAATTCCAGTGCCAGCACCAGTTGGGTGATTCCCTAATGGTACATTTACTTTAACCTGGCTTAGGAAAAGTGAAATAAGAAGGGACACTATACTGGCTGTACTGGATTTAAACTTAACCAGTTTAACAAGCACGGTTATGCAGTGAAAATCTTAATTAGACTAGAATTAGAAATTTATGGTGTGTAGAGGGTATATGGCCTTATTATTATTGTAGGGGGATTTTTTTTTTTACTCTTGAGAGTGAGCTCAGAATAAAAAAAAATGTAAAATGATTTGCTCAAACTGGGTAATTCGGGCAAAATGTTTACCTTTTACCAGTGCGCAACTCCTGTACACCTCATGAGCGGGTGGCATCATGGTACTGAGGGGGCTTGGCCTTCTCCTACACCCAATTTACCATAGTGAAGATCTATATAATCTGAAAGCTTGTCTCCCAATAAATCCAGGTGAACAAAGGGATGGGGATTTAGTTAAGAGGAGTACACCGACAAATCTGCAGTAGACCACTTCACATCTCCTGCACAGTAGCACCAATGGCAGAGCGTATCCTCCCAAATTTAGAGAAATATTTCACCTGTTTCCTCCTATCTCGGCATGAAATTTTATAGCATGTCCCCAGTTAAAGGCTCCTGTCCGTGAGTCCAGCCATCTCTTCAGCTCCAGGATGCATCTGTCACTGATCTTCAGCACTATGATGTGTTTGAAAAACTCGCAGGCTGCATAGAGATGATGAACAAAAGAACTAGCACTGAGGTCAATCAGAACGTCTCCTTTAATATGACCTGCGGGAAATAAAAAATTTGAATGTTGAAACATCTAATATGTTAAACCCTTATTGATACTGTATATAAAAAATGACATGTCTCTGTTCTTATTAACATATAATGTGAGTAGGGATGAGCGAACCAGATTTGTTACGAACTTTGCAAAAAATTCGGTTCGGTACCGAACCGAACTTTCAAAAAGTTTGTTACGAAGTTCGTTAAAATCGCAACAGCGAAGCCAAACTGTATTACTTATTATAGGAATTATTACTCCTATAATCCCTTTTATCCTGTTATTATGTGAATATCAAGGTGTGTGACGTCACTACAGGAACAGGAAGTGCCTGAGCATTCATGCTCTTTCTCATTGTGTGTCTAGACTGCAGAGAGAGGAGGTGTACGTTAGGCAGAGAGGGAAAATCGGATTAGACCACCCCCCTGCCTGATGTGAATGACTAAGTCATCAGTCACCCGTCTTGCATGGCAATCCGTGTGTCCAAGAAAGTGACCTAATATCCTAAATATGTGCCCAACGTAAAAATCCGTAATTTAACTTATTAAGTAATGTTCCCCCCTTAGACCCCAAATTTTTTTAAAAAAATCACCTTAAAAATTTGCAACTTAATTCGGATACATTTGAAAAAACAGATCCCCATTTCCAAATTTGATGCCCATGGTGTGTTGGCCATTTAACATCTCCACACCAGATTAATGCCTCACACCAGTGCACCGTCCAACCCATACCCCAAGAATAGTAGCAACCCTAAAATAATCCCCACGACTATGCTTCAAAAAGTGTGGATTTCACCTTTTGTGAGCTATAGCCGTGGGGGTCTATCCCTGGCACCCGTGCCAAGGAACACTACTCACCGTTTTGTGAGCGGGTACTAACTGTTCTTGAGGTATTTTGTGGATATCATGAGAGTAGTGAAATCTTGCACCGCAAATCCCGATGGGGTTCTTCTGTGTGCAAATTATTTCACGCCTCTCATGCAGTCACGCGTGGAATAAGGCTGTCTATGGTGTATATATCACTCAGGCTGCTGTCCTTCAACTGTGATATAAAAAACCACCACAGTTAGTTACAGCAACAAACAGTTGCTGAAAGGCAGCTTAACTTGCCTTATTACGGGGGCCTTTACAATGGGAGGCTTTTTTGTGGTTCCCTGCTGGCTAAAATCCACAGCGCATCGTTGGCTGATTTTATGCCACCTTCAGTACTAGAACTGCGTATGTCCGGCCGGCACCTTAGTACTGAATGCCATTTGGTGAACGGTATAAAAATGCCCTGTGGATTTTACTCAGCAGACCCGCAGCCACATGTGAAGGTACCCATAGGGTGAGGTTTTTTGGGAGTGACAAAAGCGAGGGTGGGAGGTCACTCCCATACCCCATCAGGAGTTTTTCCCCTACCCACTTTAAAAGATAAGTCCAGGCAATCAATAACTTTCTGTACCCTTACTTGACCCAGTGACAGCACTTAAAAAACCACAAAAGCATACATCTATTGGATTGGACGCCACAATCGGTTAGGACACCAAACTGGTGTTAAGAAAATAAATAAAAATAAAATAAAATAAATATATATATATATATATATATATATATATATATATATATATATATGTGTGTGTATCGCCAACAGCCATAGGTCCAGATTTAACAGGTGTGACACCAGAGTAGTTGCGTCAATTTGTAAAGCAAGTGCCAGTGAGGTGTCAATTTCATGAAAATTGGACACATATTTTTGGATAATGGAACTGGGGTAAAGCCTTCTTGAATCTGTGCCTTTTTAAATGTCCTTTCTTCACCTCATGGATTCTGTGGGTGAGGTTCTCTGTCTATTTTACCGTATCCGTATCCTGCTAGACTAGGTGTAATGTTAGAGGGTTTTTTTTTTTAACGTTGACTGTCCTGTGCTGAACTCTACATCAACATGTTGTCATGTTTAAAGAATAATTTTTTACAAACGTGCATATCCTTAGCTTCAAACTTCAGTTGTCTGTACTAGGTCCTTCTGGGTCCAAAAGAATACTACTCCTACTAATGCCTCCACCGTCAATTGTCTGTTTGGAAACATACTGGGTGGAATCAAGAGCTGCGGAAGCTGCCTTCTCAACTTGTCTGTTTTTAACAATACTGGCCTGAGAGCCATCAACTGCTGCCTTCTTCTGCTCCTCAACTGGTCTGTTTTAATAATACTGACATTGAATCAATCAACTGCTGCCTCCTCCTTCTCCTGAAGTAGCCTCTCCTCGATAATACTGGCCTGGAATCGATCAACTGCTGCTTTCTCCTCCTGAAGTAGCCTCTCCTCGATAATACTGGCCTGGAATCGATCATCTGCTGCCTCCTCCTTCTCCTCAAGTAGCCTTACTGGCCTGGAATCGATCAACTTCTGCCTCCTCCTCAAGTAGCCCTTTCCTCGATAATACTGGCCTTGAATCAATCAACTGCTGCCTCATCCTCCTCAAGTAGCCTCTCCTCGATAATACTGGCCTGAAATCAATCAACTGCTGCCTCCTCCTGCTCTTCAAGTAGTCTGTTTTTAATTATACTGGCCTGAAATCGATCAACTGCTGCCTCATCCTCCTCAATTAGCCTCTCCTCGATAGTACTGGCCTGGAATCAATCAACTGCTGCCTCCTCCTGCTTTTCAAGTAGTCTGTTTTTAATTATACTGGCCTGAAATCGATCAACTACTGCCTCATCCTCCTCAATTAGCCTCTCCTCGATAACACTGGCCTGGAATCAATCAACTGCTGTCTCCTCCTGCTCTTCAAGTAGTCTGTTTTTAATTATACTGGCCTGAAATCGATCAACTGCTGCCTCATCCTCCTGAATTAGCCTCTCCTCGATAATACTGGCCTGGAATCAATAAACTGCTGCCTCCTCCTCCTCAAGTAGCCTCTCCTCGATAATACTGGCCTGGAATCGATCAACTGCTGCCTCCTCCTCCTCCTCAAGTAGCCTCTCCCCAATAATACTGGCCTGGAATCGATAAACTGTTGCCTCCTCCTCAAGTAGCCTCTCCTCGATAATACTGTCCTGGAATCAATCAACTGCTGCCTCCTCCTGCTCTTCAAGTAGTCTGTTTTTCATTATACTGGCCTGGAATCGATCAACTGCTGCCTCCTCCTGCTGCTCAAGTAGTCTGTTTTTAATTATACTGACCTGGAATCAATCAACTGCTGCCTCCTCCTCAAGTAGCCTCTCCTAAATAATACTGGCCTGGAATCGATCAACTGCTGCCTCCTGCTCCTGAAGTAGTCTGTTTTTAATAATACTGGCCTGGAATCAATCAACTGCTGCCTCCTCCTCCTCCTCAAGTAGCCTCTCCTCAATAATACTGGCCTGGAATCGATCAACTGCTGCCTCCTGCTCCTGAAGTAGTCTGTTTTTAATAATACTGGCCTGGAATCAATCAACTGCTGCCTCCTCCTCCTCCTCAAGTCGAATCTCCTCAACAATACTGGCCTGGAATCGATAAACTGCTGCCTCCTCCTCCTCCTAAAATAGCCTCTCCTCAATAATAGTGGCCTGGAATCGATCAACTGCTGCCTCATGCTCCTGAAGTAGTCCGTTTTTAATAACACTGGCCTGGAATCGATCAACTGCTGCCTCCTCCTCAAGTAGCCTCTCCTAAATAATACTGGCCTGGAATCAATCAACTGCTGCTGCCTCCTACTCCTCCGCAAGTCAAATCTCCTCAAAAATACTGGCCTGGAATCGATATACTGCTGCCTCCTCCTCCTCCTCAAGTAGCCTCTCCTCAATAATACTGGCCTGGAATCGATCAACTGCTGCCTCCTGCTTCTGAAGTAGTCTGTTTTTAATAATACTGGCCTGGAATCGATCAACTGCTGCCTCCTCCTCAAGTAGCCTCTCCTCAATAATACTGGCCTGAAATCAATCAACTGCTGCCTCCTCCTCCTTAAGTCGAATCTCCTCAATAATACTGGCCTGGAATCAATAAACTGCTGCCTCCTCCTCCTCCTCCTCAAGTAGCCTCTCCTCAATAATACTGGCCTGGAATCAATCAACTGCTGCCTCCTGCTCCTAAAGTAGTCTGTTTTTAATAATACTGGCCTGGAATCAATCAACTGCTGCCTCATCCTCCTCAATTAGCCTCTCCTTGATAACACTGGCCTGGAATCAATCAACTGCTGTCTCCTCCTGCTCTTCAAATAGTCTGTTTTTAATTATACTGGCCTGAAATCGATCAACTGCTGCCTCATCCTCCTCAATTAGCCTCTCCTTGATAATACTGGCCTGGAATCAATAAACTGCTGCCTCCTCCTGCTCCTCAAGTAGCCTCTCCTCGATAATAGTGGCCTGGAATCGATCAACTGCTGCCTCCTCCTCCTCCTCAAGTAGCCTCTCCCCAATAATACTGGCCTGGAATCTATAAACTGTTGCCTCCTCCTCAAGTAGCCTCTCCTCGATAATACTGTTCTGGAATCAATCAACTGCTGCCTCCTCCTGCTCTTCAAGTAGTCTGTTTTTCATTATACTGGCCTGGAATCGATCAACTGCTGCCTCCTCCTGCTGTTCAAGTAGTCTGTTTTTAATTATACTGGCCTGAAATCATTCAACTGCTGCCTCCTCCTGCTGCTCAAGTAGTCTATTTTTAATTATACTGACCTGGAATCAATCAACTGCTGCCTCCTCCTCAAGTAGCCTCTCCTCAATAATACTGGCCTGGAATCCATAAACTGCTGCCTCCTCCTCCTCCTCAAGTAGCCTCTCCTCAATAATACTGGCCTGGAATCGATCAACTGCTGCCTCCTGCTCCTGAAGTAGTCTGTTTTTAATAATACTGGCCTGGAATCAATCAACTGCTGCCTCCTCCTCCTCCTCAATTCGAATCTCCTCAATAATACTAGCCTGGAATCGATAAACTGCTGCCTCCTCCTCCTCCTCCTCCTCAAGTAGCCTCTCCTCAATAATACTGGCCTGGAATCAATCAACTGCTGCCTCCTGCTCCTAAAGTAGTCTGTTTTTAATAATACTGGCCTGGAATCGATCAACTGCTGCCTCCTCCTCAAGTAGCCTCTCCTAAATAATACTGGCCTGGAATCAATCAACTGCTGCTGCCTCCTCCTCCTCCTCAAGTCAAATCTCCTCAATAATACTGGTCTGGAATCGATATACTGCTGCCTCCTCCTCCTCCTCCTCCTCCTCAAGTAGCCTCTCCTCAATAATACTGGCCTGGAATCGATCAACTGCTGCCTCCTGCTTCTGAAGTAGTCTGTTTTTAATAATACTGGCCTGGAATCAATCAACTGCTGCCTCCTCCTCCTCCTCAAGTCGAATCTCCTCAATAATACTGGCCTGGAATCGATCAACTGCTGCCTCCTCCTGCTCCTGAAGTAGTCTGTTTTTAATAATCAACTGCTTCCTCCTCCTGCTCTTCAAGTAGTCTGTTTTTAATTATACTGGCCTGGAATCAATCAACTGCTGCCTCCTCCTCAAGTAGCCTCTCCTCATTAAAACTGGCCTGGAATCGATCAACTGCTGCCTCCTTCTCCTTAAGTAGCCTCTCCACAATAATACTGGCCTGGAATTGATCAACTGCTGCCTCCTCCTGCTCTTCAAGTAGTCTGTTTTTAATTATACTGGCCTTGAATCAATCAACTGCTGCCTCCTCCTACTGCTGCTCAAGTAGTCTGTTTTTAATTATACTGGCCTGGAATCAATCAACTGCTGCCTCCTCCTCAAGTAGCCTCTCCTCATTAATACTGGCCTGGAATCGATCAACTGCTGCCTCCTCCTCAAGTAGCCTCTCCTCAATAATACTGGACTGGAATCAATCAACTGCTGCCTCCTCCTGCTGCTCAGCTTGTCTCTTCTCAACAATACTGGCCTGGGTGCAATCAAGTGCTGCCGCATCCTCCTTGTAAACTTTTTTTTTTTTTCAATATTTTTTGTCACTATTTTGGCACTTTTATTTACTATATTTTATTATTTTTTCTATAATTAATTTTTTTTCTCATTATTTTTGCACTCCCCCCCCCCCCCCACTTTTTTCATTGTAATATCAACTGCAACTAAACGAAACTATACCCTATCACACTCCCACTATTATAGCTGCAATTATTCAGCCGTTAGAGCAAGGTTCGTTTTCGGTTCGGTTCGGACCAATCCGAACTTCACGAAAGTTCGCCGGATCGAACCGAACCGGACTTTTCAAAAGTTCACTCATCCCTAAATGTAAGCATCCAATACCCAAAAAAATGCAAGAAGAACACCCCATTTAAAGGGGTATTCCCCCCAAAATTATTTTTGCATCAATACGTTGCCCACCCGTAGCTTTCCATCTTTCCAATATAAAGTTATTATGGATTCTGCACAGTTTCGCTGTTATCTAGTTGCACTCAACCCCACGGATTGCATAGAATCATCAGTTCTCAATCCACTCCGACACCGCTCCCTGCTCCTGGCCCGCACCATCCGAGACGGCATTACGTGTCCTCCTTCTCTCCATAGCGCTTCTATCGCAGCCAATCTGAAGAGAAGGAGGACGGCGGTGGCTGCTGTTAGAGAGGGAGACAGTGATCAGTGCAGTTGTCACTGTCTTTCTCTCTAACAGCAGCCACCCCAGTCACCGATACCGTGTGCCCCCCCTCCCCCGCAGAAACAGAGCTCACCCCCTGACTGTGACCCCCTCACCCGCGGCACCCCTGTCACCTACCGGCAACACCGCTGCTCACTCGTGCTGCTCGCCCGCAGCACCCTGCGGCGCTTACACCAGGTCCCCCGTCACCCGCCCTCAGTGCCCGGAGGCCCTCCCCCCCTCCATCACCCGCGGCTGGGCTTGCGATGCTGGCCCGGCGGCTCTCCATCATCCCCCCCCCCCGCGTCACCTGCTCTCAGGCGTTTACCGGCGCCGCCCCACGTCCGGGGCGCTGGAGGGGACAAGTAGATGATGACAGCGGCGCGGGCCAGGTACATGAGCAAGCGCACACCGCAGCCGGAGCAGTCCTGCACAGAGACGGACACCCTGCTGCCGCCCCAGGGATGGCAGCCTGGGTCCGCCACTCGTGGTTCAGCGTGCTACTTGGACTGGTGCTCGGCTTCCTGCTCGCCTCCCGGCTCATCATCCCCCGGGCTGCCGAGTTGCACCGATACCCGCGCAAGGGAGGACAGGCCGTGGGCTGCGGACCCCAGCCCGGCGACAGGAGCAAGCTCACCTGGAGAGACCTGCAGCCGCCATATATGGGAGCCCTGGAGGCCGAGAGTGAGGAGGACTTCCCCTGGGACAGGAGCTTCCTCTACATGGGGGTGATGACCGCACAGAAGTACCTGCAGATCCGGGCTGTGGCCCTATATACAGCCCCCCCCCCTCCCACCGTCTCACCATCTCACCATCTGACCTCTTCTACACCGTCTCACCATCTCAGCTCTGCTTCACCTTCTCACCATCTCAGCTCTGCTACTTCACCATCCTCAGGCAGAAGCATTGCATGATGGGAAATGTAGTTTCCTATCTTGCATATAGACCATCTTTTAGAAAAACTTGTAACTCAGGAACGGCAGCAGCTAGAAAGATGGGAGACGGCTCAAAATACTCAGGGGGACTTGGTGAGTAAGACCAGCTAGGTTTGGGGGCATTACATTTTTTTTTGCTTTTGGAGGGAGTACCCCTTTAATCTTCTTCTATAAGGTAGGGATAGTCCGAACCTGCCGAGGTTCGGGTTTCGTACGAACCCGGACTCTCGGCAATGATTCCCTCTGTCTTAAACCTCCATGGAGAGGGTTGATAAAGCGGGAGGACCGCCTGGAAAACTGGGATACAGCCTATGGCTGTGGCTGTATCCCGGTTTTCCAGGCGGTCCTCCCGCTATATCCACCCTCTCCACGGAGGTTTAAGACAGCGGGAATCATTGCCGAGAGTCCGGGTTTGTACGAAACCCGAACCTCGGCAGGTTCGGACCAT
Source organism: Dendropsophus ebraccatus (assembly GCF_027789765.1). Lineage (NCBI taxonomy): Eukaryota > Metazoa > Chordata > Amphibia > Anura > Hylidae > Dendropsophus > Dendropsophus ebraccatus. Next base: position 12,443,370 of record NC_091465.1, read on the forward strand.
CCCTACTATAAGGGTTCAATCTGGTTACATCAATCATATACTTCCTAACATCATATTAACATGGTTCTCCATTGTGGACACAGGGTGTACCCATACTGCAGGACTGACAACAGTCACTGTAAGTTTATTCAGAGGGTAGTACAGTGATCCCTCAACTTACAATGGCCTCAGGATACAATATTTTCAACATAAAATGTTTCGTTCTGGACCATCGAAACTTAGATAGTAAAAATTGTTTAAAAAAAAATAGTAAAAAAATCAAGGTACATACCCACTTTAAAAGTGTTGTCAAGAGTTTCAATAGGAAATTTTAAGACATCATCTTTAAAGTCATTGTCAGGTTTATCTGACAAGTAATTTTCCAGATATTGTCTGGGATTAAAGCCGTGTACATCATAGCGTTTATAGCTACTGGAATCCATCATCTAGTCCTGTATCACAGACCGAGTGACTACCTCTACACTAGAGAGTAAGGTATATTAGTACTAGGAATCAGTTTGCACAGTGTGTTAGTAACCATTACTTATCACATCATGAGACAGTCATGGGGATATGTGTTGGAAAACATTTACATGGAATGTTAATGATCTTCAAATAGATCATGTTAATTGTTAAAGGTACAATGTGGAAAGTATTTCAGAATCCTGTCTATCTGTCAGTGGAGTATAGGCTCTACTATGTGATAAGGATGGAAACATTTTAAAGGTGGGTTCCCACATTGTGGAATCGCAGCGGATTTCACGTTGCAAGTTTGTAGGGGAATTCCGCTGCAATTTCCGGCACTGTCAGTTTCAATGGGTGTACATATTTTCATTCCGCTTTGAGTATGTACATGTCACTCCCCCTTAACCCGCCTCGCTCTGGCTTGCCTCTGGGGCTCCCGCCTCCCTGACGTCCAGCTTAGCGAATCAGTGGCTGTTGCAGGACAGTGCACTGATTGGCTGAGCGGGATGTCATGGAGCTCCAGAAGCAGGCCAGAGCACGGACCGGTAAAGCAGGTTAGGGGGACAACGTTTACATACTGAATTCCGATACTGATGAAAATTCTGCTGCGAGTATTTAAACCTATTCAAACTGACAGTGTGGGAATTGCAGTGGATTTTGGGGCACAGCAGTGGTTCTGTCCTGTACAATGCTGTTAGGCAGTTCTGCTGCACTGCTGCCTACAAAGCCATAAATGCCAACAGTCGCGTTTTTTCCGGGACTGTCCCGATATTGAGAAAGCCATGTCCTGGGTGTGTCTCAAGAAGCTCCGCCCCTGCTGTTGGAGGCTCTGCACCCCCTCGCTCCCCCATGAGTGCTTATAGCTAGGAGTGTGCTTACACAGCTGGGACACATAAGCTCCTGCTGGACAGTATCTGCCTCCAACCACAAGGGGCCTCTCTTTCCTCGCGGTTTAACAGACCAGAGTATACCCCCAGCCCAGACTATACCCGAGGTTAAAATGTCCTAGGCTAGATTATACACCGGGTTTTTTTTTTTGGCCTAGGCCTATTCATTCCCCCTCAGGCCATTTTATACCCCCATGAAATCAGTAGCATTGATGCACCTTTTTGTAGGGGGAAGTTTTTTTTTTTTCCCCATCCGTTTTTTTGCAAAATGCATGAGGAAAAAAAAGGAAGCATTTGTGTGCCTCTGTTTTGATTAGTTTTTCCATAATAAAAAATGGATAAAAAAATTGGATTAAAAATGCATTCCTTTTTTTAGCATACACAAAAAACGTGGTTGACCGCGTTTTGATCAGTTTTTCAATCTGTTTTTTGTTTGCAAAAAAGGATAAAAAAAAAAACAGACTGCAAAAAATGCAATTTTAGGTAGCCCATAAAAACCTCCTCCTGCTCAAAAAATTGAGCTAGGACTGAGAAAACCTGTGACATGTTAACTTGGAGGTATAAAGTCTGGCCTAGACTGTTACACCCCCCCAAATATATGCCCTGGGGTATACTGTAGTCTGGGCTAGAAGTGAGAATACCAATGACATGATAATTTGGAGGGATATATTCTGGCCTAGGCTATTTTACACCCCCTGGTATAGAATATATCCCCCTGGGTTATACTGTGGCCTTGGCCAGAAGGGAGAAAACCAGTGACATGATAACTTGGAGGGATATAGCATGGTCTAGACCAGGGGTGTCAAACTCAAATAGACAGTGGGCCGAAATTAAAAACTTGGACAAACTCGCGGGCCGACCTTGATATTTATTGAAATGCACTAGCAGCATATGTGTAACTTTCAGAGTGGCGTGCAGTGTGCAGCGTATGATATATGGTGCCCCATATAGAACTCAGCATAGTGTCTCACATAGTAAGGCTATGTTCACACTGCGTATGAGTCCGGCTGCATTTCGTACGCCGCTGTACATGTGCGGCTGAAACTATGGGCGTGGGAAAAATCGACATGCGGACGGATGCGTACGAACCGCGAACATACGCCCGTAGTACAGTTATGCTTCCCTAGCTTGTTTCGAAGCGATCTGAAACAGGTCATTTACTTGGAAATCTTCGCCCAGCCCAATAAAACTCACAGAACCTTTTGGATTGAAAAATCAAGTTCAGTTTGGCTGAAATAAGTACTTCATACAGGACCGCATGTAAATCCACGGCCGTGAGTTGGAACATTTCCATCCTCAAACAATGGTCTTGTTTATTTTTCACGGCACCATATACGATCAGGCCGTAAGCTCATTCGTAGTGTGCATTGAACGGGCGTATATCGTATACTTTCAAGCGAACGCATCAACCTCAAAACTATGTGCGTATATTCGCTGTTTGCACTACGGCCGGACTCATACGCAGTGTGAACATAGCCTAAAAGTGTCCCATATAGTAGCCATTTCCCCACAATACTATTCCATATAGTAGCCATCACCCCACAATAGTGCCCAATATAGTAGCCAGCTCCCACAATACTGTCCTATATAGTAGCCATCACCCCACAATAGTGCCCCATATAGAATCCAGCCCTTCCAATATTGACCCATATAGTATCCAGCCCCCCAATAGTGCCCCATATAAAAGCCAGCCCCCACATTAGTGTCTCATAGTATCCAGCCTCCCACAATAGTGCCCCATGAAGTTAGCTAGCCTTCCACAAAAGTGCCCCATAAAGTTAGCCAGCCCCCATAATAGAGCCCCATGAAGTTAGCCATCCTCCCACAAAAGTGCCCCATGAATTTAGCCAGCCCCCATAATAGCGCTTCATGAAGTTATCCAGCCTCCCACAAAAGTGCCCCATGAAGTTACCCAGCCCCCATAATAGTGCCCCATGCTATATCCAGCCTGTGCCCTGAATACCTCTAGGGACAGGGGCACTGGGCACTGTTGGTCCCCTTGCTGCTAGAAAATGGCCATGTCTCCGATGCAGCTGCTCACACTTTATCTCCTGCATGGAGCTTTGGCTCACATGCCAGGAGGAGAGGAGGAGGATAAGCTGGATCTTCCTGCGGCCTGAACCCTTCATCCCTGGACGGCTACCGAACTCGCTCTACCCCAGGATCCGGCCCCCTATACTTCCGCCATCCTGCCGGTCCCGCTCCTGATGCCGATCCTGCTGAGGAGATACGACTGCCCGCTAATCTGCGCGGATGGCAGTTTCTCCATGGTGGGATCGACATCAGGAGCGGGACTGGCAGGATGGTGGAAGTATAGGGGCCGGATCCAGGGGTAGTGCGAGTTCAGGAGCTGTCCAGTGGTGACAGGTTCCCGTCGCACATCGCATCAGATTATAGTATGGGTGGTCCAGAAGACCGCCCATATTATAATCTGTTGCAGTGTCCTATCGGCGGGCCAGCTCTACGGAATCAACTGATTTCAGTTTTCTATCTACAAGGCCATGCAAGGGCTTGTTTTTTTTCCTTCATGATCTCTAGTTTTTAATACCCTATTTGTGAATATCAAATGTTTTGATAACTTTTTATTAACGGTTGCTGGGTTTAAGGGGTCAATGACACGCTGCAGCGCGATCGCTGCAGCCTGTCATTAACGGTGAGTAGTTTTTTAGGACAATAACTGAATCACCTGCCGAATGGACCCCAGGACAGATCTTGGATTAAAAGCAGCTATCAGAAGGTATAAGTGGTTTGTGGGGGACAGATTGTGAGTACAGAGTGGCTTTATGGCTATGTTCACACAGTATTTTTGCTTAGTATTTTGGTCCGTATTTTGCAACCAAAGCCAGAAGTTGGAAGCTAAGGGAAGCTCTGCATAAGGTGAAATTTGGGGTCTCCACTATGAGAACTTTGTGGACACAGCTAGACCACAGCAGGGGGTGAGTATGATAATATGAATACCTTAATAATGATTGCAGCAGCCAGCGCCCATAGCAAAGAAAAAATAGAGATATGTTACACTATAAAAGAATGAGGGTCATTAAGGAGGCTTTATATATATATGCATGTTTTATATGTTATACATACAGTATATGCATGTATGCACGTTTTTTCATGGTTTGTATTATGAATTCTTTCTGGAGCCCAGCGAATAAATATAGTCTGTTCAGGGGTGTGCAGTATGATTTTATTCAGGGTTCTGGGGTATAATTTTTTTAGGAGGTCATCAGTTAAATTTTTTTAGGGGGTCTGCAATATAAATTTATTCAGCAGTCTGGGGTATGAATTTATGAGAAGTCTGAGTATATTTGTGTTGCTTGAGTGTTGAGTGTTGACTGACATTTTGACAGGTTCGATTGAGGGGAGGGTACATGGTCACAGCAGTGTACTTGTGGTCAGATGTCTTTCTCTTGTGAGCCGTGATTAATATGATTGCAGACCAGTCAATAACATTAGCCATGGACGTTCTCATTATCACTGTACAGTAATCAATTATTAAGTCTTCTTCAGCTACAAAATTCTTACAAAACTCTCATTATATGTTAAAAATCAGGAATGAAATAAATCTTACTATAATAACAAAAAAACAAAAAAAAAATAGACAAGAAAATATGGTTTCATTTACATGGTGACTCATATATTAAAAAAAAAAGAACAAATAATAACATTAATAATGTAGTTTACATTGGTTGCAGAAGTCATGACATTGCATCATAGCTAATTTTCACCATGTAGGTAAGGTACGTGCTATAATCAATAAAGCAAAAGTTCGGACAACTTGGCTGAATTATTTTGAAATCAAAGCAACTACTAGTGTTATAAATACATAATGATGATGTACCATATACTACAGGAACAAAAGTATCTGGAAACCAATACAATTAACCTAAAGGAACTTTTAGGATAGCTTTTTTTTCCCCAAAAAAAATGTTTTATTAAATTTTCCCCAAAATTCTTTTATATAACAAAGCAAGACAATGACGCATATCATATCCAGATATACATCAACAGATTTCCCATTCCTAATCCATAGACATTAGTATGGAACTGGTCTCCTCTTTGCAGTAACTATTTAACAGCCTCTAGTCTGTCCAGATGACCCCCTTAAAAATTAACTGTAATAAATAGGGAAGCCAGTCAGTATGTTTCATTTCCCTTTAACACTACCTAAGGAGACATTAAAGGGAACCTGTCACCCCCCGTGCCGGGGCAGAGCCTGGACGACCCCCAGGTGCAGACCCATATACTTACCGCTTCCACAAAGTCCTGCTCCCCATCGTTCTCTATGGGCATCGGACTCATCTCTGGGAACGTGCGCACAGCTTCAGATGGGGATATCACGGCGGTGGGAATGGGTCCATGAGCGGGACTTCATGGAAGCGTTAAGTATATGGGTCTGCACAGGGGGGTCGGCCGGGCTCTGCCCCGGCATGGGGGGAGACAGGTTCTCTTTAAGCATCATACCGTGCCCATTCATGTGAGTGGGATTTCTGCTTAATGCAGAACAGAAGAGGTCCTCTAGAACAATAGACTGTCTGCAAAGTGCCTTTTACACGGGCGATTATCGGCCAGCAGCTCTGCTAGAAACGTTCCTGTGGCCGATAATTGTCCGGTGTAAAAGTGATAGTGATCAGCTGAGGACGCACGATCCTCGGCTGATCATGTTTTTTGATCCTGCTTCAACATTTATCATTAAAAGCTGCACATCTTCCTGTGTAAACAGGGTTATGTGTGGCAAACAAAAACAACAAAACAAAACCAACAAAGGGAAACTGACAGCACAAATATGTATAGATCTATGTTGTCAGTTCCCAGATCACCATCCACAGTGCTTGTGACTGACAGCCGGATAACTGCTTGCCATCTGGAAACTGTCAGCACAGATACATACATATATGTGCTGTAAATTTACAGGGCTGCACCAATGATGCAAGGCTTGTTTGAGCAGCCCGGCCAATGTAAAAGCATTGCAAACAAGTGCCGATTTCACTGATTATCATAAAGAAAGCGTTATAAGAATATTATATGCTATTTAAAGAGTACCCTTCCTACAAAGAAAAAAGAACTTTCGACATGTCATAAGACATGTCAAAAGTTACTGATCACAGTAGGTCTCTCTGCTGAGGCCCACTGCAATAAGGAAATATAGCAGGGGAGAGAGTGTGGCAGCAGCGCCATCATCCACTCCCTGGCTGTATCTCGGTATTGGCCAACTCTAACAATATAAGTCTATAAAACTTCATTGTGAGAATTAGTGGCCGGCTGAGGAGTGGATCGCGATTCTAACATGCTCTCTCCCTGGTTGTATGCCTTGACTTTTGATATACCATATTTTCCGGAGTATAAGACGACTTTTTGACCCCAAAAAATCTTCTTAGAAGTTGGGTGTCGTCTTATACCCCGTCTTATATGGTGGCCCCATACCGTGGGGGAGCTAAAAAATGGAAGCATCCCTACCGTATGGGGCGACCACTATAAAAACAAAAAAACAATTAACTCACCTGGGGCCCGTTCCCAGCATTGGTGCGCCTCTTGTTCCGTTCCTGGCTCAGGCAGTGTGATGTATACTACCTGCGCCGGAGACAGAGATCCCCGAACCTCTCCCGGGCAGCCGAGTGTCTCATCAGAGAGGCTCGGAAACGCTCGGCTGCCGAGAGAGCTTTGGAGAATGAGAGAGGCGCCGGAAGTTCCCGAAGTCTCTCTCATTCTCCTGAAGCTCTCCCTTGGTACCTGATGACAAGTCAAAAGTTACTTAGAAACTCACGTTTGACATGAAGAACTTTATCTGTAAGTTTCTACAAAGACCTACTTCTCCTTGTGTGCGGCAATGAATATGACACCCTTATAGTCTCAATCGTCACTCACAGCTGTTCTCTTCTTAATCTTACAGTCATCAATAACAAATCCTTCTCCAACTAGAGCTTTTCTGGCAAAATCCTCGTCATATGTGAAAGCATGGAGCCTGTCTTTCCCAGCTTTGTAATGTGTCATATTTAAACAAATAAGTAATATGAGGTGTCCTCCAGGTTTCAGCAGCCCTGAGATCTTCCTCAGATATCTGATGTAATCATCTTGGTCTTTGCAGGTAACATCTAGGAGACAAGCACTGATGATACAATCGGCTGGTGGTAAGACTATTGGATCCACCATATTTTCTTTGTTAAGGTTACATATCATTACATGTTGAGCGGCTGATCTCACTTTTCCTTCTTTGTCCTGTAACTGATTACTAAAAGAAATACGAAAAAAGAAAGTTACTAGGGTCAAATATGAATACAGCAATACGAAAGCTCAGTAGTTATCTCAAAATTAGAGATTAACAAAGCGAATCACGCAAATTCTCTGCAAAACACGTTATAAATTGGCTTCATTCCACACAGCGAATTCAGAGTGATTTGTTACCATGGGCGTTGTGAATACAGCTCTTATTATCATTGAATGGGTGCTCTGAAATCAGTGGCACTATCCCCTCCATGTAATAAAATGTATTTGCTTCTTCTAAAAATCACACAAGAAGCCATATGTCCAAAAAAATAAAAATCTGTGCAACTGTTCATGATGTCAATCTAAGCCCGGAGATGGACGAATTGGTGGTGGAGGGGAAGTTATATGGCCAGGTGTTTTAGACACCAATGGGTAGCATCTCTGGCCTGGAATCACAACAGATGATAGAGGAATCAGTTTGTGCAGAGGATGACCCCAGGGCACCCTGGAAATACATCAAAGACACGGGTAAGGAAAGGCCTTCAGTTAGGTTTGTTCCCATGTGCTTACTGGAGTGCTTACGCTCAGCTATGTGCGTAAAGAACATGTGTATGAGAGAATAGTACTGGCTAGCAACCTTGGTTGACCCTCGTTTCTGTCGAAAAATGCTCCAGTTTTTCACACCATTGGACAGGAACTCTAAAGTGAAAATCTATTGTAAATTGTTGTTTATTTGAGCTCTACCACAACACCATCCTGCATCGTAAACAAGTCAGGAGGACTTTGGCCCCTCTTCAACAATGACTGGTAGTGAAGTCATGAGACTCGTACTGTAACTGAGGCCCCACAAACCCTGTTTTTTAATATTCAAAATTTTCAGTGGGCAATGTATCAATAATCACCTGATCACCTTGAGTTCAATGATTTTTGTATTTTTTCACCAGAAGTGGCCTTAAAAGATTGAACTAAGCTTCTGTTGCCAAGCCAGGTAGAAGCAGAGGACTCCACTAAAGCCTGATGGAAACATCAGGGTCTTTCTCCTGATTGTCACCTCTACCTACAGGGTGAGATGCCAACATAAGGAGCAACCTACATGGGGATTACCTACATCTGTGATATTATTAACTTTGGGGGGCATCTGCCACAGTGACTAGCCACCGTGGGAACACCTACATGGGGAGTGGGGATACTTACAGGGGTATTACCTGCAGATACGCATTACTTGGAAGGGGGAGGGGGCAAACTACAAGGTTGTGGGAGGGAGGTTGGTTGCTCTATGGGGGATACTATCTACTGGGGCCGCCCTGCATAGTCAGGAAGATGAGACTAAGCTGCCTGCCTACTGCCGCTCTCTGCCTGTCAGTGCGTTCAGAGGGATGATTGACAGGCAGAGAGGCCAGTAACGGACCTCTCTTCCTGTCATTCATCCCCTTCGAGCATGCTGACAGGGAGAGAACGGTGACTAGACACAGGCGGGGAGCCACCCAGATGACTACCTCCCGCCTCTGTCTGTCACGCGCGGGGAGAATAAAACTCATTTTCCTCTGGTAGAAAGCTTTTGCAGCAGCTGCGTCCGGTACGTGCTGCGGCTAATGCTGGAGCTTTATACAGCGCTCCTGGGAACCATATCAGCCCAATCGGGCTGATTGGTTCCCTTCAAAGCAATCAAGCAGGACTGCAGACTGTGACATAATCGTCCCTTTTATTTCCTGGTTTCCTCTCCTTCAAAGAAGGTGGTGAACGGGCAAAAGTTTTAGTTCAGCTTGAATCAGAGTTCGACCCTGAAGTTCAGGTCAAACTCGGGTTCGGATGTCCAGATTTTTTCATTTGTAAAGATAGTTATAAGGTATACAGTATTAACATGATTGAGGGTTGGGGGAATTTATCAATCCTGTGAGTGTAGGACAACTTTTCCCCATTGCGCAACTGTAGTGTCCCACTACATGCTTTTCTTCTTTCTTACACCTAGACAAAAGTGTATCTATTCAGTGTCACAGTGCATGGTAAAAAACATTAGGGAAGCCGGAGACATACTCCTTGCCTTTGCTGTGGATTTACACAGGGCAGTCAACCAAAGAAAGGAGAGGACTATATAGGCTGTACCTGCAGTAGAGCACAGTGCAAGTTGGCTGCTCTTTACTTTACTGACTAGTGTGCAACGCAGGTGATTAAGTTAAGAGAAGGTACTCCAGTTTTGCTAAACTGCACATTGTGGATCTATTTAACACTGTTTGCACAGTGGCACCAATGACCAAAACTTCCCTCCAAATATAGACATTTTACCTGTTTCCTTCAATGTCTACATAGATCTTTGTGGCATGGCCCCAGTTAAATGCTCCTGTCCGTGAGTCCAGCCATCTCTTCATCACCATGATGCATCTGTCACTGACCTTCAACACTATGATATGTTTGAAAAACTCACAGGCTGCATAGAGATAATGGACCATGGAACCAAAGCTGAGATCAATCAGGACATATACTTTAATATGCCCTGCAAAAAATCAGAATATTAAGGGTAGCTTCACAAGTCCATCTCAGAAGTGGTGGAATCATTCAGCAGAGAACATGGAGGTGCCAGAGGAGGACATTATGGAACGCAAGTTAAGAATCTTTTCTATATAACTTTAGCACTATATTAAAAGTTTTCTCATGTCGGAGTACCCCTTTAGGCTATGTTCACACTCTGTAAGAGACCGGCCATTCCGTGACCCGGCACAGTCACGGAACGGCCAGTCTCTGCAAAGATTATCCTGGCCGGTACTGTAGTACCGGCCAGATGATCTTTACGGCCGCAGTGTTCTGATCAGCGCGCGCCCGCATCAGAACATCCCACAGCACACAATGAAGCAAGCTGCCGGAGCCAATCGCTTCATTGTGTGAACTGACTTGTTTTTCTGTGGCCGCAATTCACTGTATTGTGGCCACAGAAAACTGACATGTCAGTTCTTTGCGGCGCCGTATGGGATCCCGGCTGGAGTGTATATTATGTGTATATGCTCCGGCCGGGATCCCATAGAAAATAAGGCAGTGTCTCACAGCGCACAAAGTACGGCCGTTGTTGCCGATGTCAACAACGGCCTTACTTTTACGTAGTGTGAACATAGCCTTAATCTGTACCTGCTGCTTCTTTTTAAATATTTTGATATGAAACTATTGATCTAAAGATGAAAATTGTTCTATAGTAAAAGCAGTAAAAAACAACTGTAATAAAAAAAATGGATGTACTTACTCGTAACAGTTTCATTAAAAGATATTTCATTAAATCAAAGTCCATGTCGGGTTTTTTTGCAAAGTAATCCCCCAGATATTGTCTGGAATCCATGCCGTGTACATCATAGTTCTTATAGGTGCTGGAATCCATCATCCAATCCTGTATCAGAGACCGAACGACTGCCCCTACACCGAGACTCCATATAATTACTAGGAATCAGGTTACAAAGTGTGTTAGCAACCATTACTTACCACATCATGAGACAGTCATGGGGATATGCTTCAGAAAACGTTTACATGGAATATTAATGATTTTCAAATAATATCTTCAAATATTAATTGTTAAAGTGAATCTGTCATTAAAAAAAAAAAAAAAAAAACTTTTGAGATGGCATAGAGACATGTCAAACATTTTGATCGGGCGGGGTTTGAGTGATCAGACCCATACGGACCGTGAAAAAAAAAAGGCAAAAGAAGACCGCACTAAGCATGGTCCTTTCCTTGCTCTGTGTCACGCGAGCAGTCGGGCTCCGATGGATAGTCAATGTCAATGTAGATCGACTAGTTTTCTAATACATAGCAGGGAGCGGACCATGCTGTAGTGCGGTCCTCTCCCTGCTCGTTCTCACGATCGGTACAGGTTTGAAAACTTAGGCTCGGTGAGATGCAAACTTTTGACATTTCTTTCTGGCATGTCAACAGTTTTCCATGATGACAGTGACACTTTAAAGGAATAGTAATAGGGATAGAAATATTTTAAAAGGGTTTCTTGGATTTTTAGAAAATTGCGAGAGACGGAGGGCACCTCTTAACACAGTAATATCTCTTTTCATAAACATTTGGACTGCTTGAAGAATATGGGTAGTAAGTCCATTTTAACCCTTTGAGGACCACACCCAAAATGACCCAGTGGACCGCGCAAATTTTCATTTTTGCGTTTTCATTTTTTCCTCCTCCCCTTCTAAGAGCTCTAGCACTTTCATTTTTTCCATCTACAAGGCCATGTAAGGGCTTGTTTTTTACAGGAATAGTTGTACTTTGTAATTTTCATTCTACCATAACATGTATGATGGAACCCCCAAATTATTATTTATGAAATTGGAAATTGGAAAAAAAAAATGCAATATGGTAACTTTTGGGGGTTCCTGTGTCTACGCAATGCACTATACAGTAAAATTTACATGATACCATTATTCTATAGGTCAGCCGAACACAACCATATACAGGTTTACTCAGATTCTCTAATGTTATATATATTTTTTTAAATGAAATCCTTTTTTTTGCAATTAATTATTAATAAAATGGGCCTATTGTGGTGCTTATAATGGTTTTTCACCTACAGGGCTGTATGGGGTATCATTTTTTCCGCCATGATCTCTAGTTTTTATTAATACCTTATTCGTGTAGATATGAAATTTTGATCAGTTTTTATAAAAAAAATTTGTAACAAAATCGTTAATTCTGGTACTTTTTTCGCTCTTTTCGTTTCTTTTTTTATTAAGATTAGCATATTTTAATAGATCCAACAATTATGCACGCTACGGCATTTAAGGGGTTAATGACACACTGCAGCGCGATCGCTGCAGCCTGTCATTAACGGTGAGGTCCTAGGTCGTCTAGGGGTTAAATCTATGAGAGAAAAATACCAGATACTCATCCCACTGGTATACAATACAAATCCCCGATGAACAGATGAATCAAGGAAGAAATAGTTATCTCAGGGGAGCATGACTAAAAATATCAATCAGTAAGGATTTTAAATTTCCATCTGGCACAGAAGTATATGAGACATAAAAGTCATAGAAAATAAAATAATTCCTATAAAACATATAAAGCATTTGTTGGTTCTGTATACTATAAAAAATACATCCGGTTCTCAGACTCCTCCGCAATATTTTGAGTTCTGCTATGTGCAAGCTGCCTGGTTGGGTTCTTATTCTTTATCAAACATATTGTGGAGAATTACAGCAGGAAGACGGAGCCCTCCCAGAAACTACATAGATAATAAGTAGGTAGGCGATTAAAAAAATATCAAATGGCTACAAAGCACAGAATGCTTGGCTGACAAAGGATCTAACAAAGGATCACACGCACCACTCACACTCACCACTACTTTTCACAATATTCAGGTAAAACAAATATATGAGGACTAAGCATAACAGTCTATTCAAAAATTGCACAAGCCATTGGGAAAAAACAGCGGCACTTACCAAAATTCATATCTTGCAAACTTTTGTAGTATCTTCCAGGAATATAGCAATGGCACACACCTAGGACACTGTGCACACAGCTACAGACTGTTTCGTGGGTAAACTTCCCACTTCCTCTGAATGAAAGTGACATTTGATGGTTAGTTTCTGAATAAATGCATTTAAGTCTAAAAACTAGTAGTGTTTCCAGGGCACCCGCTAATGGAAGGGGAGGTCTTCTGCCACGTGGCATTATTTTGATGAAAGTGTCAAAGGCAAACAAATTGTCTTTTGCAAACAAATTTTTGAGAGTGTCATACTAGGCTCTCGCTTACAATTTTTAAGAGGGTAACGACAGGCTCTCGCCCCCACAATTAGGAGGGAGGCCACCACAAGGGTTTTGGTTAAAAATTTTCAAGGGGTTGTCACCAGGCAGTGTGGGCATGAGGCCATCCTTTATGTGTAATGAAGGGTGTAGGGGATTGCCTCTTTCCTTAAAATTTTTGGCAGCCCTTGCACCTGGTGCATTGACTTTAAAGTCCATTCTTCAAAGTTACCGGTGGGTGTAGTTTGAGTTTCCCCTTGTCTACAGCATCTATGGTTGTCAGAAATGACAGGAACTAAAGTAAGAGATGAGCCAGCTCTTAAGCTGTTTAGGAATTTTTAATTCTTTTTGTTTACTTTACAAGTAACTATACTATGAAAGAGTGTTTCCTAACTTTTTTCCCAATTTAAATTAGACTTGGGGTGGGTGTGCAATATTGATACCCTGTAAATGTGCCGTAAATCAGGGAGTTTGGAGTCTTTAATGCATCCATACATGCTCCCCTTGCTGTGACACTTCCATTTCTATGGCGTTTGCATGACTTTCTTAGATTACAGGTGCACCAGGAACCCTCACCTCGGCTGATCAGGAGGCCCCTGAAAAGAAATACTCAAGCCACCTATTGACATTAATGAGGTTGATTACTCGAATTGAGCAACTAGTGCATTTGATTCTCACTTGAGCATTTTAGTACTCACTCATCTCTATTTAATAACCTTACCGTACATACAAAACTAGTTGGATGCTATCTACCTATTCTGGTGTGCTGAATAAAACGTGATGTTTGAAATATACAATATCTCAAGTAGTAAATATTAGAAATGGGTGAAGCGACATCATGTGATCACCTGATTCCTTGTTATTGCCTTGTCAATAGGAATGAATAATGCGTTATATTTTATGACGTCATCTTCAGCAAACAGTAACTGCTCAGAAAAGTATAATGATACAATGTCTAACAAATGCAAGACCAGATATAATTAATTGTTTGTTTGTTTTTATTAAATATTTATCAAATGTCTGAAAACATTGCAGATGATAGTAAAATACACATAATAAGAGCTGGAGTATATACAAATACCCAACAAAAAGATGTATGGAACTAAATTACGTTATGTAGTAAAACCATACATATTGGAAAACCAAAATATATCCAGAGTACAAAAGATAATTTACATACACATGTACTGGGCACTGGGCATATAACTATAATATAACACACAGTGCATGAAAGTGCACAAATCACACCAGAAACTGATGCATATTACCCATATACTGTGTCCTTATTCCAATGGCCAATGCCCCACTTACCCGACACGCGTTTCGCACATTGCTTTATCCTGAGAAATGTTCAAATTGATTTGCAGTCAACAGCTCAGTAGGCAACTCTGGGTTATTGGTTTCCAGCTTTGGTGAAATGATTTGAACTTAACCATGGTTGTTATGCAAATGTCATGGTTATACTTTACAATAGTATCTATTATTATGCAGGAAAAAAATATTGTAGATTGTACTATTATGTTTGGAAATGTTATCTTAAATATACTAGCGTTGCAAATATAAGGTAGGTAGATGAAATATTGCATAAACTTTTTCTAGATATACTTCATATCTCTTCTACAGCTCTACCTCTATCTCTACATGAACCTTTGTGCCGCGGATCCCTATTGAAATGCTCCTGTCCGTGTGTCAAGCCATCTTCTAGGCTCCATGATGCATCTGTCACTGGCTGCATATAGATGATAAATCATGGAACCAACATTGAGGTCCTTTATTATGACTCGCAAAGAAATTATCTGAATATTGAAACATTTAATGCGTTAAACCCTTATAGATGTTGCAGATTAGGGTTTTCAACACATAGCCCCCTGGCTACATGTGGCACCTAAGACTATTATCTGTGACCCACAGGGCACTAGAGACATAGACCAGGTTATTGATAGTAGAAATGAGCGAAGCAGCTAATTTCTTTTTTTTCCCGAGGTTCACAAATTTTGGGTCAAACTTATTAAGATCAAACTTGTGAATCGAATCTTAACTAATTTTAATAAAGCAACCATAGTAGCTACAGTACTGGGACTATGACAGAAGGATGAATTTGATAACGCATGTGTCAGGAATGTGCAGTAGCCTGGTGTGAACTGGGCCTGGTGTTTGCTTTTGTGTGCCTCACCTGATTGCTTCTCAGCTTCTGGCAATGCAGGAGTTAAGCTGAGAAACTTCTGGACTTGAATAATCACCTGTGTTGTTTCTGTGATTGACGGGATTCTCTGCCTGCCTGTAACTTGGAAGATCAGAGCACCGGTCCAATGGGGATCCCGACCGGGCTCTTGGTCAGCATAAAACAAAGCTGAGGCAGAGTCCCAGCACTGGCTATTAGATTAATACCCTGATCCCAGCTACCCCAGGTCTACTCCTGCGATTCCCTTCCTAACTCCTTCTGATTGCTCGACTTGTTATCTGTCCTTCCATCTGACTTTAGACTATCCGATTTGGTTGCTGATTTTGTACTGTGCTGACCGTTTCGTTTTGACTTGGCTTGTTTACTATCCCATATTGTGTTTGTCTGTCTGTCTTGTTCTGTGTTCCACATATACAGCATAGGAAACAACTTTGTGGTTGTCCGCGGCCGCCTAGGGCCGACTGAGGCAAGTAGGTAGGGACAGTAGGTGGGTTGTAAGGAACGCCTAGAAAACTGGGATACAGCCATTGGCATTGGCTGTATCCCAGTTTTCCAGGTGTTCCTTACGATGCATCCACCCGCTGCACGGAGCCGGCAGACAGCGGGAGTCAGCTGCCGAGATTTCTGATTCATACGAACCAGAAATCCATCTGGTTTGCTCATCTCTAGTTGAGACCTAGGGCCCACTGTCTTGTCCTGTCTGTACCTCCCTGTCCTGACATTGGTGGAGCAGCGGCGTAACATCAATTATCTCTCATTACAGCACTGGATATAAGGAGACCAGTGGGGTAACATCAATTTTCACCTAGGACAGCAGTGGATATCAGGAGACTACTGGCTTAAAATCAATTTTCTACCAGGACAGCAGTGGATATCGGTGAACTAGCGGTGTAACATCAATTTTCTTCCAGGACAGCAGTGGATATTGGTAAATGAGCAGCGTAAAGTGACACTTTCTCCCAAGACAGCAGTAGACATCCTCACCTTGTCACGGCATGGTGGTGGCACTACTGCGGGATGACTCCTCAGTTGACTATTGTGTCTGTGATTGGCTACTGCCTGTCGTTGAGCTTGAACTGTGAAAGATCCACTTCACAATCACAGCCTGGCTGGTGTTCACCTGCCCACTGGGTGTAACAGCTAGTTAAAACCTTCTTCCAATAAGGTTTGGATCAACAGTCTCGACTCTGTCTTCCATCAGCGCCACATACACTGCCTTGACCCTGGGAAGAGCATGATTTCTTTATGTGCTTGGACATATTGCTTGTAATAATAATAGTGATAATTGAAAATGAATTTGTTTAACACACTAGTTGATTGCAACTACTGATTATTTAAGGTGCACGCTCAGTTCACTAATGAAACCCAACTTGTATGACACAGTAGGAGTGGAGTGCGAGCCCTGATTATGTACATGCTAAATTTACTAATCCTAGTAAATTGGTATAACTCAATAGGAGTGTACAGTGCCCAGTGAGTAAATAATATGGACTATGTCTTCATTGGTCCCGGTGAATTCCTATAGGCACCCAGTTACTGGTAAACTGTACATTTGGTTGACAGCTAAACCCAAAAATTACCCACAATCTTGTGTCCTATTCTTTACTTTCCTCTCTGTCCCTATATCACTCTTTTGGTCTCTCCCTGCTCTGCTGTAACTGCCGGCTGCCATCCTGCTCTCTCCTCCACACACAGAAGACTTGCCACCTCCGTAAACGAACCGCCTTATATAGAGGGTGAGGGGGAGGTGCTGACATAACAGAGGGGCCTGCAGCTGATTGGACGGGTGCAAGAGGTTATGTTTAATTCCTTTCTCCCGCCCAGTGACGCCCCAGACAGCTAGCATGTGGGCCGCCATGTTTTTTTTGTCAATTTCCTTAACAAATGCGCGTAAATTTGCTTTGCAGAACCAAGTGAATTGACAGCACGATTCTCAGCAAGTCTTGCTTCGCCGGATTCGCTTCGTTCATCTCTAATTGGTAGCACTGGGTTGTACACTTTTTTTTCTCAACACAAATGTCTCTGGTTGTCTCCATTCCTTATACAGACGGCTTACAGAGACAGCCTCTATGCTCTTTTCCTTCTTACACAGACTGCTCCTTCGTCCACAAAGATCACTTGCCATGCTACCTCTTTCAAGCAGAAAGCTCACGTTTTTCTTTAATTGACACAAAATGCTCCCTCCACATAGTGCCTGGGGTTAACTCATAGAATTCTGTTTACTAACTACCCCTAGTGAATGTCCAGTCCTACTTAGTGGATAAAGGCTTCTGCCCCTTAGTGTCTTCTAGTACCTGTAAGGACCTCTGTACATTTCTTTACATCCTGTAATAGAAAAATTACAACTTCATTCATTCTACCAACTGGGAGACAACCAGTGAAGGTCCTAATGTTTGCCTAAACGTCCATTAGGGTGCACATGATTGGAAAGTGGACTGTGAGCTTTACTTGGGATCCTATCTAAGTGACCATTGAAAAAGAAGTCTTTGTTGTTTCACATTGCAATAGAAAAGGATTGCTGACAACTAAATGCTAACTATAGACAATCACTCTTCTTCGGTGGGGTCGGTCAGCGGTGGGGTCTGAGTGTAGAGAATTGCCCAGGTGAGTAAAACCAATGAAGAGAAGTGCACGGCTGAGCGTTGTTTCTTCCTGCTATCTGGTGCTCATAGAGGATGGGCGCTATAGAAGTCATCATTGAGCCAAAGACGAAGTCTCCTTTAGATTTTTAAAATTAATCACCTAATTGTATGCATGGATTAATTAAATTCATACACATCCCCCTGATCTTTTCAATCAACACTGATATAACCCGTCTGCCTTTGCCAGGCTGTAACAGCAGATCTTTCATGGCAGGCATGGAGGTCTAGAGTCCTCTGGCTGCCATGACCTGTTCTAGTAATGGACACACTCAGGCAATAGCATTATATTCAACTTTATTATTCGATTACTAATATAAAGCAAATAGATAACAGAACAGTACATTAAAAAGCAACTAAATTATCTCTAAGCAACATTATAAGGGACAATGCACACATCTGCAGAATTCCGTTCGTGCACGGACAGTGTTCTGTGGAGTGGACCTCAGAGTTCACAGCATCATGATTAATTATGATGTCAGGAGCTCCGATACTGTTTGAAAGTTTGTGCAAGTGTACTGACACAGCCGCAGGGGATCTTTGCTTGATCAATACATTTAAAGGAGTTCTCTCCTTTAGACAATTCATGTCTGTTAAAAGAGTCTGTTGGAAATAAGTTGATAAAATGGTTTCCAACTGGGACCCACAGAAACCAGCTCTTCTACCTGTTAGTAAATAGTAAATGTATTATTTGTTTAATGGAAGGCAAGGTAAATCCTCTACAAGAAGATATACTGTTAGGAACTCCTCTCCATTTTGGCCAAAGTATGAGGACCCTGAATATGGGACTGCCTTGATATGAGCTCAGAATTCCCTGAGTAAGTGCAATTGCAATGTCTAAACTGGACGATCCATTTGAGCAAACTAGCAGGATTGTCTCTAAATTCTGCAACTAATTAAAATCATAGAGGAAGTATTTTCAGAATGATTATATCAAATTTTAAAGCTCTAAAAATAATCACTTTAGATGTAAACGTAAAATTAAATTTCTATATCTCCTTGTGAGCTTCAATGAATATGACGGCTTTATAGTCAATAAGGTCACTTACAGCCGTTCTTTCCTTAACCTTACAGACATCAATAACAAATCCTTCTCCAGCTAGAGCTTTCCTGACAAAATCCTCATCATATGTGAGAGCATGGAGCTTGTCTGTTCCAACTGTGATAAATGACAAATCTAAAGCCCCAAATAATATGAGGTGTCCTCCAGGTTTCAGCAACCCTGAGAACTTCCTCAGATATCTGATGTAATCATCTTGATTTTTGCAGATAACTTCTAGTAAGCAAAAACTGATGATACAATCGGCTGGTGGAAAGACTATCGGATCCGTCATATTTTCTTTCTCAAGGTCACATTTCACAACATGTTGAGCGGCTTCTCTCACTTTTTCTTCTTTCTCCTTTGACTGGTGGCTAGAAGAAATGAGAAAAAATAAGACTTGTAGTTCTCCAACACAGAGGAAGACAGTATGCCTTAACCCCTTAATGACCAGGGGCGTACATTTACACTTCCGCAGGTTGGGCCTTAACGCAAAAGGGTGTAAACGTACGCCCTGCCAGGGGTCCCCGCTCAGGGGTCCTCATCATTAGGAATGCACCAGGCAGATTGCCTACTATTCGTCAGCTGTGTCAGCCCAGCACATGGGCTGGATCGTTAAGGACCTGTGCAAATGTTTAGCATGGAGAAAATGTTCCAGTGACATTCCTAATGATGAGGAGGGTGGGGAGGAGGGACGGAGGGGGTGGTGCAAAGTTAGGGCACAGATACTCCCATAGGGCACAGGGTTGTAAGTTTAAAAGTTGTTTTTAGAACAATAACTGCATCACCTGCCAAACGGACCGCAGGACAGATCTTGGATTAAAAGCAGCTATCTGACAAGTGGTTTGGGGGGGTTAGATTGTGGGTACAGAGCCGCTTTAAACATTGGAATAAATTCCATTCATATTAAAAAGATTCTCACATCACTCTTGAGTAACTTTACAAAAATAGGAAGTGTAAAACAAACTACCTAAATATATTTTAGATCCACTTTCCTGACTTTTAGGGCCCTATTACACCAACAGAATATCTTACAGATTTTTTTAAGCCAAAGCCTGGAATGGATTTTAACCCCTTAACGACATCGGGCGTAAATTTACGCCCTGATGCCGGTAAGGGAGTTCAGAGCGGGGCCACGCGGCGACCCCGCTCTGAACCGCGGAGGTCCCGGGTGCCACTTGTAGCCCGGGACCGCTGGTATTAGCGGGCACGGTCCGATCGCCGTGCCCGCTAATACAGTAATCAGATGCAGCTGTCAAACATGACACTTGCATCCGATTACCAGACGCAGCCTCATCCCTGGTGTCTAGTGGGGAGATCGCTCCTCCGGGATGTTATCCCGGAGGAGCGATCTTCGTAACTGAAGCCGGCCGGGGACCGCTCCAAGATGGCGCCGTCCCCGGCTCGGCACTGTTTGTTTCCGGCTGCAGCCGAAAGCAAACGAGTGCCGATCTCATGGATCTCTGCAGCATATCTATGCTGCAGAGATCTCAATGAGAGATCAAAGCACTTATACTAGAAGTCCCCCCAGAAAAATTGTAATAAAAAACGATCAAAAAGTCGTATATGCGCAATCAAGGTACCGATAGAAAGAACACATCATGGCGCAAAAAATGACACCTCACACAGCCCCATATACCAAAGGATAAAAGCGCTATAAGCCTGGGAATGGAGCGGTTTTAAGTGACATATATTTGTTGACAATGGTTTAAATTTTTTACAGGCCATCCGATACAATATAAGTTATACATGTTACATATCGTTTTAATTGTAACGACTTGAGGAACATATATAACAAGTCAGTTTTACCCCAGGGCGAATGGCGTAAAAACACATTTCCCCCAAATAAAGAAAATGCGTTTTGTTTTTTTTTTCAATTTCACCACACTTTGAATTTTTTTCTGGTTTCGCAGTGTACTTTATGCAAAAATTCAGCCTGTCATTGCAAAGTACAATTAGTGACGCAAAAAATAAGGGCTCATGTGGGTCTCTAGGTGGAAAAATGCAAGTGCTATGGCCTTTTAAGCACAAGGAGGAAAAAACGAAAAAGCAAAAATCGAAATTGGCTCTGTCCTTAAGGGGTTAAAAGAGGAGAAATCTCAGCCTTTCCTTTATTACCTGTTCTCTGTTTATAGTCCATTCCTGGCTTTGGGTAAAAAAAATCTGTCAGATTATCTGTTGGTGTAATAAGGCTCTTAGACAGTGGCAATAGATGATAGTGGATAAATACTTCACCTCTTTCCTTCTAGCTCTACGTGACGATTTGTAGCATGTTCCCAGTTAAACGCTCCTGTCCGTGTGTCCAGCCATCTCTTCAGCTCCATGATGCATCTGTCACTGATCTTTAGCACTATGATGTGTTTGAAAAACTCACAGGCCGCATAGAGATGATGGACCAGAGAACCTTTACTGAGGTCAATCAGGACGTCTCCTGTAATGTGACCTGTAAAACATTATGAGGATATTTAAACATTTGAAAACAAGCAAAGGTAAGTATGTAATAAGGGAAATGGCACACCAAAAGTAGAGAGAAATAGAAGTATCTTTATTAAACAAACCAACAGGAAAAACACTTGAAAAAAGTTAAAAACACTTTATATGTATATGTATTTATTGATTTATTACCTAGGTTTTCTTTGGTATTTAGGGGATTAGCATTTTGCTTCTGGATGGGGTATGAGACATTTATTTGGAGTATATGATTCTCCACTATTGGCCCTGAGCACATGATCACGTTCATGGTCTCTTTTTCTGTTTTTTAAGTGTTTTTAACTTTTTTCAAGTGTTTTTCCTGTAGGTTTGTTTAATAAAGATACTTCTATTTCTCTCTACTTTTGGTGTGCCATTGCCCTTATTACATACTTACCTTTGCTTGTTTCCAGTATTTTGTTTGGTATGTGGGCTTTGTGCACCTGTTCTTGTATATGTACTGATATCTGTATTGATATTTAGAGCGGTGCATCTCCATTTTTTGTTTGCCAGATATTTAAACATTTATTATTTTAAATAATAGAGGAGATGCAAAAGAGACTATATACATAAAAGACCAAGGCAAAGAGGAAAAAAGACCATAGTTATAGACTAACATCTATAACAGTATGTGGTACAAACAGACCTGCTAGATCCCTCGGCAGGTTTCTCATGGGGTCTCTGTAGTAAAAAACACAGATGCTGCATAGTTGGACCCATTATGGGTGCTGGGAATATCTAAATAGCTTTCCTAGCTATTCACTGATACCAGAAATAGGAATATTGGGTATAATAACCAAAAAAAAAACCACTAAAATTATCTACATTTTAAATAAAAAAAAGTTCTAGTTTATGAAAAACAGAGTTTGAAGCGGTAATGAAATGCCGGTAATAATAACTGATAAATTACAAATTACCAGTTAAAAGTAATTGCACAAAAAACTGCTATTTTAGCGTTTTGATTTTTCCACCTACAGGGCTGGTTCGGGTGTCATTTTTTTGTGGCATGATCTCTAGTTATTATTAATAGCATACTGGTGTAAAAGAAAAATTTTGATTCCTTTTTATTAATTTTTTTCTGATATATAATTTTAAAAAATCAGCAATCCTGATGTGTGTTTTTTTTTTTTTACGCCGTTCACCGTGTGGGAACAATAATGTTATATTTTAACCCCTAGACGACCAAAGATGTACCGGTACACCCTGGAAGTCTGTCCCCAGATGACCCTGGGTGTACCGATACGTCCTTTCCTATTAAAGGGGTGCTCCGGCGGGGGGGGCACTTTTTTGGGGGGACCGGGGAGGAGGTGGCTGAAATAAAAGATGTTTACTTACCTCCCCGGTTCCAGCGGCGGGTCCCGCATCATGGCTATCAGGTCCCCGGTTCCCGGCCGCTTCCGGGTGTCTGACGCCACCCGAGACGCTACGTCTCAGGGCTGCTCAGCCACTCAGTGAAGGAGGTGGGATCCAAGCGGACTTCACACGGATCCCGCCTCCTTCACTAAGTGGCTGAGCGGACCTGAGATGTCACGTCTCGGGCCAGCGTCAAGACACCCAGAAGTGGCCGGGAACCGGGGACCGGAGCGCCGTGATGCGGGACCCGCCGCTGGAACCGGGGAGGTAAGTGAACGTCTTTTATTTCAGCCACCTCCTCCCCGGTCCCCCCCAAAAAGTGCCCCCCCGTCGGAGCACCCCTTTAAGTACGCTCCAGAGCAGAGCGCGCTTCATAGAAGGTGGGGGCCGGATGCAGTGGGCAGCCGAGCCCTCACCGTTAATGACAGGCTGCAGCGATCGTGTCATGTCATGTGTGCAGGGCCGCTCACACTGCAGCGGTCCCGCACACATTTAAAGCTCCTCACTGTAAGGAATGTATATATGCGTTCCTACTGCATGGGGCATCTGCAGCAGGAACGTATTGCTAACGTGAAGGGGTTAATCTTGCACAAGTTTCCCAATAATGTGACTTTACAGTAGGAATGAAGCAAAGCGTTCCGGTAGGATCGTCCGGGAACTTGCCTGGCTGATGGCTTTGAAGTCGGTGCCGCTCCGTGCCGCTCCTCCTAGGGTGCCAGAAAAAGCTGGATCCAGTCCTGAAAAACTAGAAGATGTTTCCCACGGCTGGATCCTGCTTTTCCTGGCACGCACTGACTTCAAAGTCAGCAGCCGGACAAGCTGCCGATCCTAATGAATCGTTTTACCTATAAAATATATTAGCAAACAGCAGTAAGAGATTAAGTAATATATTTTGTAGCGAATGCATTGCATAATATTATAAATAAAAAGTTACATACCCACTGTGAAGGTTTTTGCAAGATTTTCAATGGGAAATATCAGGAAATCATCTTCAAAGATCATCCCAGATGTATCTGAAAAGTACTGATCTAGATGTTGTCTGGAATCACAACCATGTAAAAGATAGAACTTATAGGGGGTGGAGGCCATCATGTAATCCTGTATCACAGAAGGGGTGACTACCTCTACACCGGAGCTCAGGAACTTTATATACTGAAGTTTATACTAATCAGCTCACAATGTATGATAATATAAGTAAGCTGAAGGATCAGGTCAGTCATGGGAATCCGTGTTATGTAAAAAAAAAAATATCACATGAATCTTCAGTTCAACGACTTAATGGGTAGAATAAACCCCGAAGCTTCAGTATTTGGCAGTGAAAAATACTGCAATGACTTCTCAAAAAAATATATGCTCCACCATACAATAAAAAGGAGTTTTAGGGTATTTTTTAGCACATTAGGAAAGATCTTGGGCCAGGCTGACTTAGAAGAAAAACCTTTACTCACCTGTAAATTTCCTGTAGCTTAAGTTCCCCCGCTGCTCTGATGTCCCCGTAGGGCCTTCAGTGATGCCATCCCGTAAGTTCATGTGACATTACAGCCAATCACTGGCCTCAGCTGGTTCTGCTTGCATATACAGTATAGCGCATGACTGCTGAGGACAGTGAATGGCGGCAACATCATATATAACATATAAGGTTTGTGATGCCATTACAGCAGATCTGGTGAAGCAGTAGTGGAGTATTTAAGGGATTTAGAGGTGAGGAAAGTTGTTGTTTTAAAGAGGAGTGCAACTGTACCAACCCCATTTGTACTCACAAACTGTACCAAACTACATTTGTACTCACATATAGCCACAGGTTGGTGAAATTAACTGTGAATACTTGCTTGTTTTGTCTTTGTGGCCCTTCTGTGATTAAAGGACAACTCCAACGCTAAAGAAAAAAAAATAAAGATAGAGACAAACACATTTTTATACTTACCCTCACTCCTGGCTCACTCTCCGTTTGAATCTCCTGTCGATCGTGGATCCCCGGAGCTCCCGTCGGCGTCTTCATCTCTTCGGCACTTCTTTCTACTTCAGCGGCAGTGTCAGATGACTGACAGCTCCCTGGGGTGACTGGGATGACAAGGGCGCATAAGCTGTCAGTAATAACTGGGAACCTATTGGTGCTACGATCAGTGTGATTGCAGCACATATAGGGCAGAACAGAAGGAGAATTCTCCCTTTGTTTACCATCGTGGCTCCTGAGGCCTCCAGTGTCATAGCTACAGTGGTTAATCTGGCTCAGCCCTAAGGCAGAGCCTGATCTGCAACGCCTATGATAGGAACAATATAATGCAATGGAGATCAGCACTACAATGTCATGTTCCTGTCACCAGGCAATTAAATAGTGAAGTCCCATGGTGGTACAGTATAAAAGTAAAAAGTTAATATATATCTGCAATGCACGCATAATCCCCATAGCCCCCGTTGCAGTAATAAATGTAGAAAAAAAAGTACACATATTCAGTATCGCCTCATGTGTAATGATGCTGGCCATAAATCATCACAGGATTGAACCCGCATGGTAACTGTAGAAAAAAATGAGAAAAATGCTAATTTTGTAATATTTTTCACAAGAAAATGGCACGGATATCGGCCAAAATTTACCAGCACCCTAAAGTACAATATGATAAGTTATAGCATAACAGAGCTATGACCACATAAAGTGAGACAGGTCAGGTTTCAACAATGGGCTCTGGTCCTTAAGACCAAAATCAGCCCGTTTCTTAAGGGGTTAAAGGATGTGCTATAACCAGTAAAAAGAAACTCATAGTGAGAATAGTGAGCGCGATAGCAATCACAGCTTACTGTATAGAGACTGTGATGCCGGACAGCCACACCCTAGATACTGTACTGCATATAAGCAGCACCTTCTTTATTAATTCATTCTGAATAAGTACCCCATTTATGGATTTATTTATTTATCATTAAATAAATTATTATTATTATTATTATTATTATTATTATTATTTTATTTTTATTTTTTTTTGTGACAGAAACAATACATACTATGTATACAGACGGCATGGCAATTTTACCGCACAATGAATGGCATAAAAAGGAAATTGCCACAAATTTCAACCTTACAATCCCCCCCCCCCCCCCCCTCCTGTTTCGCGCAGTTTTATTCATGGTTAAACAAAGTACATTTGGTTTTAGTGGTACATTTAGTTTTTGAGGCGAAAATACGTATTTTGACAATTAAATACATTAAAAGAGCAAGATCATTGTTCACGGTAGTAATTATCAAAATAAAGCCGCCTCTCCCCCCCCCCCCCTCAAAAAAAAACAAAAAAACAGTGAACATACCCCTAAAGAAATTAAATGTCACTTAAAATCCACAATCGCAGCTTTTGGCTATGTTCACACAAAGTACAGCGGCTGATATTTATGGATATACAACATAGGTTTGCTTTCTTTTTTGGGGGTGGGGGAAGGGCTTGGGGGGGTGGGGTTGGACTGTTTGTTGATCTACCCTATGTTGACTTTGTAGCCCTTTTGGTGTTTTAATATTTGTAATATAACTGGACTTAGTTCTGTAGTATCTCCTTATCAACACTGCAACCCTTCATTATCCTCAATTTAAAGGATAAAATAAATCTGCTAAACCAATAGACCTTATGTGCGTGATTTATTTTCAGTGACAAAGGGTATAAAATTTAGACTGGTGCAAACTGCCCACAGCAACCAATCACAGCTCCTCTTTCCTTTCAGCACTGCCTAAAGCTGAGCTGTGATTGGTTGCTGTGGGTAGTTTGCACCAGTCTAAATTTTACACCCTTTGATAAATCTTCCCCTAAGTGTCAGCAACTTACCTGACCGGGATCCTGCGCTCTCCAGAGCCCCAGACACTCAGGGGGCTGCCCCGGCCGCATCATTCTGCAGGAGCACGCCCTGCCCCATGGCTTCAGCACCAGTGATGTTATGGATACACAACAGCGTTCCTAGCAACCAGAGAAGCTGTGGGGTCCACATCACCGGTGGGAGTTTAAAATTCCATTATATTGTGTGTTGATTAGCAGGTATTACCGTGTTCATTGCTATAGTACAGGGGGCGGTCCAATAACCTTTTTGACCGGGTCCTTGGTCCCTTATATAAGGTTTGAGCATCTGCCTATTCCTCGCTGGCTATTGAGTCTAGAGAACACCATCCTCTCCCCCCCCCCCCCCCCCCCCACGGCAAGTTTAGCTCCTCCTGCATTTTTCTATGTGCCACCTTTGGCTATTTGACCCTTGCATCTGTACCCTGACTATCCTGGTTTTCCGCCAGCCTGTACTTTTTGTCTGTGACTTGACTATTTTTGTTGGATTTTATTTTTGTACTTCTGCTGCCCACTTGTGGTGACCTTGGACTGATTACCATCCTTCATTATGTTTGTCTGTCTACATTTTGTGTCTCAATGTACAGTATTTAGGTTTGGGACTGGCACCATGTTTGTCCGCAGCCGCCTAGGGCTGATTAAAGCAAGTAGGCAGGGACAATGGGCGGGGACAAGTGCAGGGTTCATTGTCTGTGTCTTCCCTGCCTGTTCCCTGACAGAGTCATACCATTAGGTTGATATTTTGATAGTATGATATTGTTGGTGTAAAGATGAAAATTGTTCTATAATGAAATATAAAAAAAGCATAAAAACAAACTAAACATGGAAATATCAAGATACATACCCACTGCAAAAGTTTTGAGAAAATTTCAACATATTCTCTCCAAAGATCATATCAGGTTTTTGAAATGTTCCGGATTTTGTCTTGAATCCACGCCATGTACATGACAGAGTTTATAGGTGCTGCAAGCCATTTTCTAATTTTGTATCACAGACAGATTGACTACATCTACACCAGTGTTCATTGTCTTTATATAATTACCAATGATCGGTTAAGTATGCTAAAAAGAAAGACTTATCACATCATGAATTCATATTTTCAGTCAGTCATGGAAACGTGTGTTATAAATAATTTACATGGAAAAATAATGAAAAGTATTACAGGATACACCTTTTTGATATGGTATGGACCCTTATTTCCTCTTGAGACAACTCTAAATACAATAAACACAGGCTATGAAAAACACATTTTTGATGTTATAACAGCCACAGCTTTATGTAAATCAGAGGACTAAAACCATACAGAAGTAAGGTGAAATGCGAGGGTTTTGGGTCTAACTACCCTTAGTCATGGCATAATAACATCTTAAGTAAAAATGAGTCCACTGTAACTCTCCTGCAACTTCCACCTGACTCCTTAACTGCCCAACCAAGGCTGTGATAGTTATTTAACTGTCTTTAAAAAAAACAAAAAAAAAAACATTTACACAGTGTTGCACACACAATAAAGTGCCATAAATTTATAACTTACAACTACAAGTCCAGGCAAAATCTATGAAACTTGTGGAAAACGCAGGGATTTTGAACACTTACCCTGCCGGGAAATTCCTGTTCCTGGAGTCCGTAGGCAGCACACAATAGGTTAAGTCTAGGATCCCTAGTGCAAGGCAGAAGAAACATGCTCAGCAGTAACCAATTAAAAAAGGTCACATGGTATAAGAGGCAGGAATAACCACACCAACACAGAGTTCGTATGCAGCAAATCTTTATATAGTTATAGGGAGGGAGTGTTGTGCTGCCTACGGACTCCAGGAACAGGAATTTCCTGGCAGGGTAAGTACTCAAAATTCCTGCGTTCCTGGTAGTCCTTCGGCAGCACACAATGGGATTTATAAGCAGTATAAAGGAAACATGGGGGGGGTTTAAAACAACCAATACTTTAGCTCTTCAACACTTTTGAACCTAAAGCTGTTCCCCCAGAGACATTTGAGGCGATAGTAGGATATAAATGTAGAGGTTTTTGACCATGCGGCTGCTCGCCATATTTCTTGCAGCGATACATTAGAGGCTTCTGCCCACGATGTTGCTATGGGCTTTTAGTTTTGAGGTACTTGAAGTTCCTGTGTCGAGTAGTAAAGTTGAATTGTACTCTTGATCCACTTGGATATCTGAGCTTTTAAAGCTTTCAAACCTTTCACTCTCCCTTCATATATGATAAAAAGGTTTTCGTCCTTTCTGAACTTTTTTGTTATTTCTCTGTAAAGAAGGACGGCCCAGCGAACATCCAATGGATCTTCTCCTGATTACAAGATTGGTAAGCTTGGGAGAATTACTTCTTGGTCAATGGAGGATGCCACCTTAGGAATAACTCCCAGCATCGTGGGTAGAAATAAGGCATCTCCTTAATCTCTGAAATGTGGTTCTCTGGTAGAGCCTGAATTTCACTCACCCTTCTGGCTGAGGCTGAGCCACTAAGAACGCCATCTTCCAAGTCATGTACTGAAGAGATACTGTCAGGACAGGGAGGTAACAGACACAACCAGACAGAGGGCCCTAAGTCTGAACCCACCCACTGTCCCTACCTACTGTCCCGGCCCTAGGCGGCCGTAGACAACCACGTAGACGTTCCCTGCGCTGAAAATGTGCACACGGAACAAGACAGACGAACAAACATAAAAGAATAGTCTACAGGCCGGGTCAAATCCAAACAGGCAGCGCAGTACAAAATCAGCACGCAAAATGGATAGTCAATAGTCAGGCAGGAGGTCAGGTAACAAGTCAAGCAAAACAGAGGGATTAGGAACGGGGTACGCAGGAATAGACAGGGAAGCTTGGACCAGGATGTTAACCTAATAGCCAGCGCTGGAACTCTGCCTCAGCTTTGTTTTATGCTGAGCAAGAGCCCGGTCCGGATCCTCACTGGACCGGTGCTCTGATACTCCAGGCTGCAGAAAGGCAGAGGAACCAGTCAATCAAACAGACCACCCAGCTGTGTAATCAAGTCCCACAGCTTCTAAGCTTAACTCCTGCATTGCCAGGAAGCTGAGAAGCAAGCGGGTGTGTCACACAAGTAAAACAGGCCCAGTTCAGACGACTGCACAATCCTGACAGATACATCTTGCAATCGTTCAAATGGAGATGGCTTTAAACCTTCTAAGACCACTTTAAGGTCCCAAGACGAAATAGGTGCCTTTGTGGGAGGATGTAAGTTCCTGGCACCCTTCAGGAATGTAGCCACAAGGGGTTCATTTGAGAATTTTCCATCCATGAAAGAGTTAATGGCTACGAATTGAACTCTTAGGGTGCATAATTTCAGACCTTGGTCCAGACCTTTTTGGAGGAAATTAAGGACTGATGGAAAGTAGTCCGATGTGGTCGAAGTAAACGTCTTCTATATTCTCTCATACTTCTTACGTGTACTGGCCCTTCCTGCATTTATTAATGTAGAAATCGTCTTTTCTGATAGGCCTTTCTTTTTCCAGACTCTCAATTCATTCTCCATGACGCTAACTGGAGCAGATGAACTATGTGGTGAAGGAAACCGCTCAGTGAAAGAAGGTCCGGCTTGCATAGCAATTTCCAAATCCTCTCCTTCGCCAGAGTGATGGCCAAGGGAAACCATGGTCTACGCGGCCAGTATGGAAGGATCAACAGGGCTTGTGCCTTTTCTTCTTTCACTTTTTTCAGAACTTTCGGTATCAGAGCTGGAGGAGGGAAGGCATAGATGAAATTCATCTTCCATGGGATGGACAACCCGTTTAGCATCATTGGGTGATCTGCCATATTCCTCGAGCAAAAGTTTGGGAGCTTGGCGTTTTCCCGCGTAGCAAAGATGTCTAGGTCTGGTACTCCAAATCTCTTCGTCACTTGAATATTTCTTGGGATTATTCCCATTCTTCTGGATGTAATGCGTGGCGACTGAGAAAATCGTCTGTACAGTTTAAAGTCCCCTTGATGTGGACAGCAGATAGGTCCTGGAGGTGATGTTCTCCCCTCTCTTGTAGGAGAGTTTGACTCCTGGTGCCTCCCTGTTTGTTTAAATAAAAAACAGCTGACAGATTGTCTGTCTGTATCAGCACATTCTGGTCGGTAAGGCGATGACTGAAGTGGAGGAGCGCCAGCCTGATCGCTCTCAGTTCCCTCCTGTTTGTCTGCTCTCCCTTCTGGACCATCTTCTTTGAATCCATCATTCTTGTATGTAGCGGCCCCAACCATAGTGGGAGGCATCTGTAGTGAGAATGACTTTTTCCTTCTGACGGTGAGTACTGATGGCTTCAGCCACCATTCCAGATTCTCCCGGGTTTGCTGTGAGAGTGACATAAGACGGTCCAGGGACAGATGGTTCTTGTCCCAAGATGAAAAACTTAAGGGGCTGAGGACAGGCCAATTGATGCTAAATAGTTGTCTTTGTTCAGTAGCGGAATTACTGATTTTATATTGTCCATTTGAAAGTGGTGTTTGTCATGTACTTGTTTAATAGTGATAAATCGATCAGTAATCGGAATTTTCCATTTTGCTTCGGAACCAGAAATATGCGGGAGTAGAATCCACTTCCTCTTTCTTGATGGGGAACTGGTTCTAGGGCTCCTTTCCCGACAAAGTCCTTGACCAATGGTAGCAGATTTGAGTCGGACGGCTTGTTTAAGAAGAATCTGTTTGGAGGCAGAGATTTTACTTCTAGACAAAAGACATGTCTTATTATGGACAACGCCTATTTGTCTGATGTCGTCTCTTCCCATTGAGGAAGGAACCTTCTGAGTCTGCCTCCTGTGTCCAGAGTTGGCAAGATGGCGTCATAATGAGTCCTTTTTAGGTGTAGACTTGCCTTTGGTAGAAGATGAGGAGCCAGACTGTTTTGGCCTAAAATTCCTAAACCTGTTAGCACAATAGTCCTTTTTGGGTTAAGGAGATGCTCTCAATTGACGGCGACCAGGCTTGAAAGCTGGTCTTTTAGGCATTGGGAAAGTAGATTCTTTGCTTTCATGCAGATCTTTCAGAAAGTCTTTAAGTTGAGTCCCAAACATGGATTTTGGCTAAAAAAGGAAGGGCGCAGAAGTGATTTTTTTGACGCTAGATCTCCCGGCCATTGCTTGAGCCACAAACAAAGTCTGGATGAGTTGGCTGATGACATACTCTTGAAAGACAAGGTGTTAGGACTCAGCTCAGCGTCCATAGCAGCTGGACTGCTTATCAGGTTTTGCACCTCTATGCTATTCCTTGTGGTAGCAGTGGCCAGTGTGTTACTCCCTGACAGATCAGCACAAGGTGTAGTGAACTCACAGATTTTTGATTGACAACTGACTCTCCCAATTAGCTGTCAGTGTCTGGGCTGGGCTGGGACTTCTAGTCCTATAAGTATTTTCACTTGTCTCAACCTCCTTGCCTGTGAAAGAGCCTCACTTGTGAGAGTATCTTGAACTAGCGTGTTATTCTGACTTATTCTCTGGTATTGGATTTCTGGCTTGGACTTAGACTACTCTCTGGATTTTGCTTCTGTACCTCGCTGACCGGCTGTTACTGACTTGGACTGTTTACTTCCCCTTATTGTGTTCGTACGTCTGTCTTTGTTTTTTGTATTGCACTTGCTCAGGTTAGGGAACACCTCCAAGTTGTCCGCTGCCATTTTAGGGCTGTTGTGGCAAGAAGGTAGGGACAGCTGGGACGGGTGCAAGTTCTAGGGCTGCACTTTTCCATTGTCTTCCCTGTTCCCAATCTGACACAAGGATAACGAGTCTATTGGTGCATCGCACAAGAATTCTGCAGCTGCTTTAAGTGTGGGCAGTTTTTCAAGGATTTCTTCCTTAGGTACATCTGAGGTAAGATCCTTGGTAATTTCACTCAGCCATACTCTTAGCGCTCTGGCCAACAGAACAGATGCTAGTGCAATCCTAGAAGATGGGGCAGCTGCAGCATAAATCTTTTTAGAAAGTTTATCCGCCTTTCTATCCAGGGGCTCTTTCAACATGGTTGAGTCCTCCGCAGGAAAGATAGATTTCTTCGCAAGTTTAGCTACTGCCAGGTCAACTCTTGGAGGAGCCTCCCAGGCTGAAGTACTGGCTTTGTCCAGTTTGTATACGGCTTTGGGCTACGTTCACACTACGTATGAGACCGGCCATTCCGTGACCCCGGCCGGGTCACGGAATGGCCGGTCTCTGGCCGGATGATCTTTACGGCCGCAGGGCTCTGATGCGGGCACATCAGAGCTTACCATAGCCCACAGTGAAGCAAGCGGCCGGAGCCGCTCGCTTCACTGTGTGAACTGACAGGTCTTTCTGCAGCCGGAATTCACTGTCAGTTTTTTCCGGCGCCGCACAGATCCCGGCCGGAGCGTATACGATGTGTGCACACAAGGCTATGTCCCACCACGCAAAACTACGGCCGTAGTTCTGCGGCGAGAACTATGGCCGTAGTTTTACGTAGTGTGAACATAGCCTTAAAGCGGGACCCCGTGTCCAGCCGTTTTTCAGGTTTATCCCAATCCTTCTTCATCAGCTTCTCTAGAATAGGATGGGAAGGAAAACATCTGCCTTCTGACACTGAAAAATAGTAAAGTCCATCTTTTGGAGCTTTATCCTTAATGTTCCTTTCTGATTCCAATGTCCCTTTAATAGCCTTAATTAAACCAGACACATCATCCCTATGAAATATATAATAATCACTTTGTGATATGTCAGACTCAGAACAGGAGGCATCAGAGGCCTGGGCAGGAGAGGTAATCCACCGTACGGTCTTTATTCGCTTGGCAGCAGGACCTCCTTCCCCAAACATAGATCGTAATTCAGCTCGAATAACATCTCTGATAGAGTCAGACAAGGATGGTGTAACAAGTGGCGACTCAGTCATAGTAGCAGATGAACACAGTATGCAAATATCATTGGCATTATCATCGGGTAGTAGTTCACCACATTTAATACATGATCCGTGTTTATTTTTAGAAGCACTTTTTCCACCAGGAGAAGTCATAGGGGGACATGTATTAAGGTGTGTATCGGTGGAAAGTGCCAATTTGCATATTATTTTATTAGCAAATATGCAAATATTCGCATATCGGCACTTTCTGCCGAGTATGGCGGGGGGGGGGGGGGGGGCGGAACGGGGGGCGTGCAATTTATCTTTTGCTACGGCAAAAGATACGCCGAAATCCTACTCCACCTTTCAGGTGGCGTAGGTTTTCTGCCGTGCGCACCGACGCGCACGGGATTTATGTAGAGGCGTAAAAAACGTCGGACTTAATAAATGTCCCCCATAGTGTACAATCTGTAAAGATATCAACATATGTGTGTTTTGTAGTTTTATATATATATATATATATATATATATATATATATATATATAAACCATAGTGTTTGGGAAGAGAAAAAAAAACACTTACATAAGTCTCTGGGAGGAGCGGCTTCCCGGCAAGTGAACCAGAGCTGCTAGAACCACCCCCATAATATAGGCATAGGAACCTCTCCCTGCCCACAACACATCAAAATTGACACACATCCTGTAATCTTTATTGCACTGGAATAAACGTGCCCCACTTCCTGTGGAGATCCCAATGTTATTGGGCAAAAATGGGCCATATCCGGTTGAGCACCGGGTGCAGCGCCCGACATCCGGGATGCTGATAACATGAGTGCTGTGGTAAGGCAGGAATTCTCCCACCTAAGGTTTGAATCACCGCACATCGGGTCTGCGGCAAGAAGCTAATGACAATCGGGATGATAACAACCGGCTTGGCGGACGTAAAAAATCTGCGACTATATCCAGTACAGTAGCGCATCTATCCACCATAGGCGCCGACACCGGGCTAAAACAAGGGAGAAAAATAACAGTCATTCCATACTCTAGACATGATGACATAAGAATAAATGTCATGACGAAAATAATCACTCACCGTTCCGGTAGTCAGATTTCTCCGTCAGCCCTCAGAATCGCCCTCCTAGCATCGGGTCTTCAGGGCCATAAGAATATTAAGGGAAAATTGGAAGGTAGCAACACTGCAACCCAGCATCCATTTCCATATTCTTTTTGTTCTTTATGCAAGGCAGAACAGGGCAAACCACACACTGTAATTTGGAATTCCAGACTGACCTGGCGATGTGCCAGCCACACTGCTCAGGCAGGCTACAAATAAATAAATATTACATAAAAGAGAAATATTATGTCTCTTCTAACATTGCAGAAGAAAAAAACTCTGTGTTGGTGTGGTTATTCCTGCCTCGTATACCATGTGACTAGGGATGAGCGAACTTTTGAAAAGTTCGGTTTGGTTCGATCCCCAGAACTTTTCTGAAGTTCGGAATCTTACGAACCGAACCGAAAAAAAACCTTGCAATAACGGCTGAATAATTGCAGCTACAATAGTGGGAGTGTGATAGGGTATAGATTCGTGAAGTTGCAGTTGCTATTACAATGAAAAAAGTGGAAAAAAATCAAAGTGCAAAAATAGTGAAAAAAAAAAATAGCTGGCAAATCAGCAATAATACCGACTCCTCTAATGGTTAATATATTTAATTAATAAAACACATTTTCGTTGTAATAAAGTCAGTTTCGTTGTTCAATAATTTAATTAAAAGAATCCATCATTGTGCAATTAAATATACTGTTAAAATAAATAAATATATATATATATATATATATATATATATATATATATATATATATATGTATATTTAGATATATATTTATTTTTTAACAGTATATTTAATTGCACAATGATGGATTCTTTTAATCCCCCTTCGAGGAGCAAATCATGGAGAGACAGGCGAGGAAAGATTTGCAGCAAAAAAAACATGCGGCTGCTGCATATCTTTCTCCTCCTGTATCTCCTGATCTCTGTGGTAGTCAGGACTCTGGAGGAGTCAGACCCAGTCACAGGATTATATATATATATATATATATATATATATATATATATATATACTTTTAAAATGAATTAATGAAATATGAACACATCACAGCCATCTATTCCATCAACACTTTGCCTTTGGCAGACTGTAACATCAGATTTGTCATGACAAGCATGGAGGCCTTGAAAGTCCTCTGGATGCCATGACAACTGATTGTTGGATAATACATGCTGAGTGTATACATACAATGTTGTCCCTGACCTCAGTTAGGCAGTGATTCACTGGGGGCCTGGCTGAGCAGTGTCACATACATACAGTATGCATACCGTGTCACATGACTGTCAGATATCTAATGGGACCTAAGATGACCTATCTTACTGTATGAATTTGTAGATGTATTTAGATCCCACTCAGTACGCTTATCTTCAAAAATCAAGGTGGTAAAAATCCTGTCTTAGTAAGGATCACAACACAGGCAATGGCAATATATTTAACTTTATTATACTTAAACTATAAAGCAAATAGAGAACAGAACAATGAATGGAAAAGCATCTGTCATATCCTGTTCTTGGCATGTCCAGATAGTTATTTTACCTCCCAGAACCATTATAAGTTCAATATACACTCACCGGCCACTTTATTAGGTACACCATGCTAGTAACGGGTGGTCTTCTGCTGCTGTAGCCCATCTGCCTCAAAGTTGGAGGTACTGTGCATTCAGAGATGCTCTTCTGCCTACCTTGGTTGTAACGGTTGGCTATTTGAGTCACTGTTGCCTTTCTATCAGCTCTAACCAGTCTGCCCATTCTCCTCTGACCTCTGGCATCAACAAGGCATTTCTGCCCACAGAACTGCCGCTCACTGGATGTTTTTTCTTTTTCGGACCATTCTCTGTAAACCCTAGAGATGGTTGTGCGTGAAAATCTCAGTAGATCAGCAGTTTCTGAAATACTGAGACCAGCCCTTCTGACACCAACAACCATGCCACGTTCAAAGGCACTCAAATCCCCTTTCTTCCCCATACTGATGCTCGGTTTGAACTGCAGGAGATTGTCTTGACCATGTCTACATGCCTAAATGCACTGAGTTGCCGCCATGTGATTGGCTGATTAGAAATTAAGTGGTAACGTGCAGTTGGACAGGTGTACCTAATAAAGTGGCCGGTGAGTATATGATGCCCATTCATATCAGTGGGTTATCTGTGTAATGCAAGACAGGATGGTTCCTCGAGGAGATACACAGCTTGGAACTTCTCTCCTTTTTGGCCAAAGTACAGTATGAGAATCCTGAATATGGAACTGCCTCGATATCAGCTGAGAATTCTCTAATAGCTTATGTGTAAATACAGTGTCAAAACTGGACTATCCATTTGATCAAACTAACAGGATTGTTTCTTAATTCTCTAACGAAATAAAATCTTAGCAAAAACTCTTCGTTTTAAGGGTCGCCCATGGATGGAACGGCAGAGGCGCAGGGAAGCAGGTGCCACAGTCCTTTTTTTGATCTACGGATGGGTTCCTGTGTACGGTGTCATTTTATTCACAAGCACCAGCCGGGGGTGAAGCACTGGAGGCCTTCAAAGGGTGGAAAACTCCACCCCCTCTATGGCCCGGCTCCATTAAAATCAATGGAGGCACGTGATAGAGGGGTGAGGGTTTCCTCCCACTTGGGGTGGGCGGCCCCGTTTCCAATGCTTCACCCCCGATCGGTGCCTGTGAATAGAATATCGCCATACACAGGAACCAGGGCTTCAGTTGAAAAAAAAGACCACGGCACCGGCTTCCCTGCGCCGGCACCATTCTATCCATGGGCAAAACTTAAAGTGAGTGTACCATTACTTTGGTACATTCACATAATCACTTTGAATGTAAACATGTTATGTACAGTAAGTTTCTACTTTTTCTTGTGAGCTAAAATGAATATGAGGGCCTTATAGTCAGTAAGGTCACTCACGGCTGTTCTCTCTTTAACCTTACAGTCATCAATAACAAATCCTGCCCCAACTAGAGCTTTCCTGACAAAATCCTCATCATATGTGAAACCATGGTACCTGTCTGTTCCGACTGTAATAAATGACAAACCCAAAGTCCCAATTAATATAAGGTGTCCTCCAGGTTTCAGCAACCCTGAGAACTTCCTCAGATATCTGATGAAATCGTCTTGGTCTTTGCAGATAGCCTCTAATAGCCAAGCACTGATGATACAATCAGCTGGTGGTAAGACTATGGGATGCGTCGTATTCTCCTTCTCAAGGTTACATTTCACCACATGTTGAGCGGCTGCTCTCACTTTTTCTTCTTTCTCCTTTAACTGGGCACTAAAAGAAATGAGAAAAATCATCAAACTATTGTCAAAATAAATACAGCTCCACATAAGCCCAGTAGATCTGATTTATTGGCTTCCAGTTATGACTGAAATTTAAAGGGCTACTCCGGGCGGGGATTATTTTTAGGGTATGGCCAGGGAAGGGGTGGAAATAGAGGCCGCTGGTCACTTACAACCCCGGTTACAGCGCCAGGTCCCGGATCGCGCCGAAGCAGCTCAGCATCTCAGTGGTCATAGCAGGGTCCCGTCTTGGCAGCTGAATAGCTGAGCTGCCTTGAGACATCACGTCTTAAGCAGCAACTCAGACCAGGAATCTGTAGCCGGATGGGAGAATGGGGGGGGGCGCGATCGGGGACCCGGTGCTGGAACCAGGGAAGCAAGTGACCCGCGGTCTCTATTTCCACCCCTTCCCCTGCCATAGCCTAAAAAGAACACTGACCCGGAGTACCCCTTTAAAGTCAATGTACCATCAGTACATTCGCTTTAAGTTTGGCCCATGGATAGAAGGGCGCCGCCAGGGGCTGTTCTATTCCCGGGCCCCGGCCCAGGCTGAAGCACTGGAGGCAAGTCAGCCTGCCCCCAGTGGGAGGAAACCCCCGCCCCTCTATGACGTGGCTCTATTAGAATGATGGTACATTCACTTTAACCTAGGCTGATGTTAGTTAAAACTGTGACTGTGATGTAATTTTATTCAGTGTCCTAGAAATGAGAATATTGATAGGAGTGGATACATACAGGGATTTATACGATCTCGCTCCTTTCCCAAAGTTGAGCCGTCAACAAATTTGATTTACTCCAACACTGCTGTCATACTGATTGTCTGCTCCAAATTACAAGTATTATCCGTGCACAGGAGAATCAACACTGGTGCGGTTTATGTTCAAAGTGGATCTAATTTATTCAAAGAAGTAGACAGTATAAATACTTCTTCTACTAAGGCTTGTGTCAGTACTTCCTTGGCTGAGGTACAAAAAGAGTTACTTGCATAACACTTTATAGATTGTACCACAGATAATGTGTATAGCAGCTGGGATGCCTGTAAGTACCGAGCAGTCAGAAACACATTGTATGCCTGCCTGCTCCTCAATATACTTTGACTTATTTTTATAATTTTTTTTAAACATCAAAATTTTGAACAATAATGAGGTCACTCGGCTCCGGCGGGCGGAGCGACGGCGCGCTCCCGAGACGACCGCCAGAGCCGAGCTGGAAGGAGACACCGCTGGAGCCAGGTAAGGTAAGTTCCTGACAAATAAATTCCATTCGTACTAAAAAGATTTTGATATCACTATTGACTAACTTTGCAAAAACAGGGAAGTGGAAAACATATTCCTGACTCTTAAGCAGTGGCAATAGGGACAGCAGCACTCCTCTAAAATGTCGATAAATACGTCACCTCTTTCCTCCTATCTCTGCATGATGTTTTGTGGCGTGTTCCCAGCTAAACGCTCCTGTCCGTGTGTCCAGCCATCTCTTTAGCTCCATGATACATTGGTCACTGACCTTCAGCACTATGATGTGTTCGAAAAATTCACAGGCCGCAAAAAGATGATGAACCATGGCTCCTTTACTGAGGTCAATTAGGACATCTCCTTTAATATGACCTGCAAAATATTTTGAGAATATATTAAAACATTTAAAGGAGAAGTCCCACAAACACTAAAATTGGCAGACAGGCCAGGGTGGTGGTGGTGAATCTAATAAATAAGTAAAAACGTACCCCTCCTCATGCTTCGTAGCGATGCTCCCGGGTCCCATTCACAGCAGCACGGGTCCTGCAGCTCGGCTAGCTGCAACGTCACAACCCCGGGTGACTGATTGCCCACTCAGCCAATCAGTGACTGGGGCGGGGGCACTGCCCTAGTAACTGACTCGCAGAGCAGGCAAATTCTTAGCCGGGCCATGACATTACTGCTGAAAGAGCCGGGTACGTAACGTACTCGGTTTCCAGCAGAAGACGGTGGCCGGCTGCTGTGAATGGGACTTGGGAGCGGTGTAACAGGGGCCCGGGACGGAAAGAGTTTACTTGTTTATTATTTTCTTTCATCCCTCTGCCTGCTGATTTTTGTGTTCGTGGGACTTCATTTTTAATATGTTAAATCCTTATAGGTTATATACATAACAGAGGCAAAAGAGAAAAAAGACAATTAGGAAATACTAACATGTATACAGTATGTTGCAGTGAAATGATAGAATCCAGGGATTTGAGAGCAGAGAGGAGTCGGAGGCATACGGGAAGCAGAGCGGACAGGCCAGGGGGAGCAGAGAGGCGATACGGTTGGCGAATTCTATGTCGTAGGGGGAAATGATAGAGTTCATTCCATCATTTCCCTAAAAGTGGTCAGTGATTTGATCAATTCCCTAGGGAAATGATGCAACGGCGCGGTCATACCATCTTTCCCGAAATTTGATCAAATCTTTGATTCTATCATTTCACTGCAACATATATAAGTAGCATTCTATGATAGAAACAGATCTGCTAGTCCAAACAACAGATTTCTCACAAGGTATCTCTGCTTGAACTCACTGACGCCCCCTATGTTACAAAGATAAAATACATAGGCTATGTTGACATGTAACAGGTTTGCAGTGAATTTCACACTGAACATATCGCATCAAATCCACTGCGATACTCACTACCATTAGAGTCTATAGCCCTTAATTTGGAATAAGAATGTAGTGGCAGCTTTCTTTAACGTCTTCTATGCCGAACTGGTAAAAGTAACAAAAACACCATACTTGCTTTAGGTCCCGGCTCACTGAAAGTCCGCTCAGCCAGCCAGGATCAGTGCATTGATTGGCCGAGCAGTCTGTCAGTGAGTTGAACCAGAAGAAGCAGACGGAAGTGTGTAGGAGGAGAAGCGACAGATAAGCATGGTGTCCTTATTATTTTTACTCTACTTGTGAAATCTGCTGCAAAATCATTACATGTAAACATACCCGTACACTGCTTTTCAATTCCTCCTTTGAGTGTGCCCCTTCCCACTAATTGCACCCCTATGCTCCCATCCTGCACACAAAGATTGCATAGCTGCACCCTTTAGCTTTTACTACATGCCATCACTAGTACAAGAACTAAGGGTATATTGGGTATAAAAAAAACTCCTAAAATTACCTATATTTAACAAACAAACAAAAAAATTTTTATTACATTTTAACCCCTACATGACCGAGGTCATTGGTGCCAGGATGTCCGGGTCAAATTAATGCAATGTTCCTCCCTGCCTTCTAAGAGCCATATTGTTTTTTATTTTTCGACCTACAGGGCTGGTTGGGGTGTCATTTTTTTGCACCATTATCTCTAGTTTTTATTAGTATCATATTGATGTAAGAGAAGAATTTGGATTGGTTTTTATCAATTTTTTTCCTGATATATAATAAAAAAAAAAATAGCAATCCTGGTGTTTTTTCTTTTAAGTCGTTTTTTTGTTTGTTTACGCCGTTCACCATGCGAGAACAATATTGTTATATTTTTTTTATAGATCGGCCAATTCCGCATGCTACGACATGTAATACTGTATGTTTATTTATTTCTTTTTTCTTCTTTTTTACATATTTTTATTTTTATAATGGGCAAGGAGGTATTTTAAACTTTTATTAGGAGGGTAATAAGTTTTTTTTTTTTTAAATACTTTTAAAAACTTTTATTTTTTTAAGACACTTTTTTTAATTACACTTTTTTTTTTACACATGTTTTTACTGTAAAACATACAATTATTAGATTGCATATACTGATCTATGCTATGCCATGGCATTGCATAGATCAGTACTATCAGCGATCTGTACATAAAGTCTGCCTGAGAGCAGACTCTATGCACAGATGGGCCCATCTAGGTTTACACTAGCGACTTACCCTAGCCTAACGGTTCTGTCATACGCCCCATTAATTTCAATAGGCCTTAATTGTGCTCCATTTGTCATAGTTGTGCTTTGTTTTCATCAAATTCGGAAGTGTTAGGTTTTTTTTTTTGGATGGACATAAAACTTGTTCATACACAAATTTTTTGCCCCCCCCCCCCCCCCCCCCCCCAAAAAAAAAAGTGACCATTTTTGCAATCAGTTTGCATCAGTCAGTATAAATTTTGCAATCAGTTTGTATCAGTCTGTTCATTAACTTATGCTTATCTGTTCAATTAATATGGACAGATCTGTTAGCAAATAAGAAAAACGCTAGTGTGAACCCAGCCTAACCCTTAATAATCTTCTACAAGTTTCCCAAAAATGTACAATATATTAACAAACAGCAATATGAGATAAAATAAAATGTAATAAACAAGGAACATAAAAAAAATAAAGTCTAGATAAATAAACCCCTTTTTAAATTATATATTTTCTAGCGAATACACATCTACACATGCAGCCTAAAAAAGAAAAAATATAATAGTCATAGAAATATCAAGGTACATACCCACTGTAAAGGTTTTTGCAAGATTTTCAATGGGAAATTTCAGGATATCTTCTTCAAAGGCAATTCCAGATGTATCCGACAAGTATTGATCTAGATGTTGTCTAGAATTACAACCATGGAATGCATAGCGCTTATAGGAGCTGGAGGACATCATGTAATCTGTATCACAGAAGGGGTGACTACCTCTACACCGGAGCTCAAGAGCTTTATATATGAAGGAATCAGCTCACAATGTATGATAAGTAAGCTGAAAGATGAGTTATTATCTCCACAATCAGTCATGGGAATCCGTGTTATGAAAAAAAAAAAGAAAGAAAAATCACATGGATCTTCAGTTCAACAACTTTCCTAGTATTTGCCAGTCTGCAATGGCTTCTCAAAAAAAGTATATCTACCATAAAATAAAAAAGGGATTGTGGGAAATTATTAGTGAGTTGGGAAAGATCTTGGGTCAGGATTACATAGAAAAAAAAAAAAAAACTTTAGTCTCATTCAGTTTC
Organism: Dendropsophus ebraccatus; assembly: GCF_027789765.1. Classification (NCBI taxonomy): domain Eukaryota; kingdom Metazoa; phylum Chordata; class Amphibia; order Anura; family Hylidae; genus Dendropsophus; species Dendropsophus ebraccatus. The sequence continues at coordinate 12,486,187 of NC_091465.1, forward strand.
CACACTGTTCTGTTGTCCCCATCTGGCCTACAATAAGGCAATCAGGTACCTTGTTCATGTGAACAGCAAGTGGTGGCAACATCACGTAGGTCAGGCATGTCTAACTCTGGCCCTCGGTGCAATTATTCTTGGCCCACCAAAAAAAAAAACATGTGATTTCCTATAGCATGCCTGCCGATGTATCCCAGCTCTTCCCATTGGTCCTTTAGGGCAGGAAGCATCCACCTCACTGCCGTATGTACCTGTAGGATGGTGGTAAGTACGTGCAGCAGTGACATGAGCCGGCAGCAGCACCAATGGAGAGGAAGGGGGTGGTAAATAGCAGACCTGTAAGGGGCGGAGGGGTAAATAGCAGATGTGGGGGAAAGGAGGGTGTTAATAGCAGACATGTGGGGCACAATGAGTTAATAAATTATGTGGGGCGGAGCAGGGCCAGACTGGGCTAAAAAGCCTCCTTGCGCTTGCCTTACCAGCCCATATACAGAGCCAGTGCCACCCGCCCCCTTGCAATGATTGTGTTTTACTTGCATTATGTTCCCACACAGTATCTTTCAACCAAAACCAGGAGTGGATTGAAAACACAGAAAGGCTATGTTCACACACTGTTGAAATTGAGTGGATGGCCGTCATTTACCGGCAAATAATTGTCATTATTTTAAAACAACTGTTTTGAAATGATGACCGTTATTTGCCTTTAACCCTTTAAGGACATGGCCCATTTTCGTTTTTACGTTTTCGGTTTTTCCTCCTTGTGTTTAAAAGGTCATAGCACTTGCATTTTTCCACCTAGAAACCCCCATGACCCCTTATTTTTTGCGTCACTAATTGTACTTTGCAATTACAGGCTGAATTTTTGCATAAAGTACACTGCGAAACCAGAAAAAAATTCGAAGTGTGGTGAAATTGAAAAAAAAAAAACGCATTTCTTTTATTTGGGGGAAATGTGTTTTTACGCCATTCACCCTGGGGTAAAACTGACTTGTTATGCATGTTCCTCAAGTCGTTACGATTAAAACAATATATAACATGTATAACTTATATTGTATCTGATGGCCTGTAAAAAATTCAAACCGTTGTTAACCAATATACGTTCCTTAAAATCGCTCCATTCCCAGGCTTATAGCGCTTTTATCCTTTGGTCTATGGGGCTGTGCGAGGTGTCATTTTTTGCGCCATGATGTGATCTTTCTATCGGTACCTTGATTGCCCATATACGTCTTTTTGATCGCTTTTTATTACATTTTTTCTGGATTTGATGCGACCAAAAATGCGCAATTTTGCACTTTGGGATTTTTTTGCGCTGACGCCGTTTACCGTACGAGATCAGGAATGTGATTAATTAATAGTTCGGGCGATTACGCACGCGGCGATAGCAAACATGTTTATTTATTTATTTATTTGTTTACTTTTATTTAAAACCTGGGAAAAGGGGGGTGATTCAGACTTTTATTAGGGGAGGGGGCTTTTTACTATTAACAACACTTTTTTTTTTTTTTTTTACACATATACTAGAAGCCCCCATGGGGGACTTCTAGTATATACACTGTGATCTCTCATTGAGATCTCTGCAGCATAGATATGCTGCAGAGATCCATGAGATCGGCACTCGTTTGCTTTCGGCTGCTGCAGCCGGAAGTAAACGAGTGCCGAGCCGAGGACGGCGCCATCTTGGACGCGTCCCCGGCCGGCAACAGTAACGGAGATCGCTCCTCCGGGACAAGGTCCCGGAGGAGCGATCTCCCCCACTAGACACCAGGGAAACGTTGCCTCCGGTAATCGGAGGCAGCTGTCAACTTTGACAGCTTCCTCCGATTAGCTAATTAGCGGGCACGGCGATCAGACCGTGCCCGCTAATAACTTTGAAATTCTCTGCTTCTAAAAAAGAAAGTCGTATCACATAAATTAGTTACTAAGTCACATTACCGATATGTCCTCTTTATTTTGGCTTCATTTCATAAACATATTTCACTTTTTTAGGGTGTTACGGGGCTTAGAAATTTATCAGAAAATTACCACATTTTCGTAAAAGTTTCCAAAACTGATTTTTTTAGGGACCAGTTCTTTTCTTAAGTTGATTTAGGAGGCTTATATACTGGAAACCCCCATAAGTGACCCCATTTTGGAAACTAGACACCTTAAAGAATTAATCTAGGGGTATAATGAGCATTTTAATCCTACAGGGGCTGGAGGAAAGTATTCACCATTAGGCCGTAAAAAAATGAAAAATTAAAATTTTCCAATAATATATACGTTTAGATTAAAGTTTCTCATTTTCAAAAGGAACATGAGAGAAAACGCACCCCAAAATTTGTAACGCAGGTTCTCTTGAGTACTACGGTACCCCATATGTGGGCGTAAACCACTGTATGGGCACACAGCGGGGCTCAGAAGGAAGGGAGCGTCATCTAGCTTTTCCATTGCAGATTTTGCTGAAGAAGTTTCCGAGCGCCAGGTGCATTTGCAGTGCCCCTGTAGTGTCAGCAGAAAGAAAAACCCCCATAAGTCACCCCATTTTGGAAAGTACACCCCTCAAAGAATTCATCTTGGAGAAGGATGAGCATTTTGACCCCACAGGTGTTAGAGGAAAGTATTCAAAATTAGACAGTAAAAATGAAAAACTCGAATTTTTCCAATAATCTGTTCCTTTAGTTTGAATTTTCTCCATTTCACGAGAAACAGGAGAGAACATTCACCCCAAAATTTGTAACGCAGGTTCTCCTGAGTACAATGGTACCCCATATGTGGGCATAAACCACTGTATGGGCACACAGCAGGGCTCAGAACGGAAGGAGTGCCAATTAGCTTTTTCAATGCAGATTTTGCTGAAGAAGTTTCTGAGCGCCAGGTGCGTTTGCAGTGCCCCTGTAGTGCCAGCGGAGTAAAATCTCGCCCATAGTCACCCCATTTTGGAAAGTACACCCCTCAAATAATTCATTTTGGGTTGTGGTGAGCATTTTGACCCCACAGGTATTAGAGGAAAGTATTTAAAAGTAGACAGTAAAAATGAAAAACTCGAATTTATCCAATAATATGTTCCTTTAGTTTAAAATTTCTCAATTTCACGAGGAACAAGAGAAAAAAAAGTACCCCAAAATTTGTAACACAGGTTCTCCTGAGTAAAAAGGTACCTCATATGTTGGTATAAACCACTGTATGGGCACACAGCCGGGCTCAGAAGGGAAGGAGCGCCAATTAGCTTTTTCAATGCAGATTTTGCTGCAGAAGTTTCTGAGTGCCAGGTGCGTTTGCAGAGCCCCTGTAGTGCCAGCGGATTAAAATCTCGCCATAAGTCACCCCATTTTGGAAAGTGCACCCCTCAAAGAATTCATTTTGGGGTGTGGTGAGCATTTTGACCCCACCGGTATAAGAGGAAAGTATTCAAAAGTAGACAGTAAAAATGAAAAACTCGAATTTTTCCAATAATATGTTTGTTTAGTTTGAAATTTCTCAATTTCACGAGGAACAGGAGAGAAGCTGCATGCCCAAATCTGTAACGCAGGTTCCCCTGAGTAGAACGGTACCCCATATGTGGGCATAAACCAGTGTATGGGCACCTAGCCGGGCTCAGAAGGGAAGGAGCGCCAATTAGCATTTTCCGTGCAGATTTTTCTGAAGAAGTTTCTGAGCGCCAGGTGCATTTGCAGCGCCCCTGTAATGTCTACAGAATAGACCCCCCCCCCAAAAGTCACCCCATTTTGGAAAGTACACCCCTCAAAGAATTCATCTTGGGGTAGGATGGGCATTTTGGCCCCACAGGTATTAGAGGAAAGTATTCAAAATTGGCCAGTAAAAATGAAAAACTTGAATTTTTCCAATAATATGTTGGTTTAGTTTGAAATTTCTAAATTTCACAAGGAACATGAGAGAAAACGTACCCCAAAATCTGTAACGCAGGTTCTCCCGAGTACAACGGTACCCCATATGTGGGCATAAACCACTGTTTGGGCACACAGCAGGGCTCAGAAGGGAAGGAGTGCCAATTTGCTGGAGCAAAACAGTAGCTAGTAATAGTTATTAGAATAGCGCAGTTACTAAAATAAAATAAAAAAAATTAGATTACAGGTAATGTGGGGTGGTTCCGGGTAATTTGGAGGTGGTTACGGGAAGTCTGGGGTGGTTACGGGCAGTCTGAGGTGGTTACGGGTAATCTGGGGTGGTTACGGGTAATCTGGGGTGGATACCGTCAACATGGGGAGGTCACGGGCAACCTGCTGTGGTTACGGCAACCTGGGGTGGTTACAGGCAACCTGGGGTGAATACGGACAACCTGCTGTGGTTACGGACAACCTGCTGTGGTTACAGACAACCTGCTGTGGTTACAGACAATCTAGGGTGGTTACAGGCAACCTGCTGTGGTTACAGGCAACGTGGGGTGGTTACAGACAGTCTGGAGTGGTTACAGACAGTCTGGGGTGGTTACAGACAATCTGGGGTGGTTACAGACAATCTGGGGTGGTTACAGACAATCTGGGGTGGTTACAGGCAACCTGCTGTGGTTACGGATAAACTGAAGTGCTAATAGGTAATCTGAGGTGGGTACCTGTAATCTGGCGTGGTTGCGGGATATCTGGAGGGGGTCACTGGCAATTTGCGGTGGTTAGAGGCAAGGTGCGGTGGTCAGAGACAAGGTGCGGTGGTCAGAGGCAAGGTGCGGTGGTCAGAGGTGACGTGGGGTGGTCAGTGGCGACGTGCGGTGGTCAGTGGCGACGTGCGGTGGTCAGTGGCGACGTGCGGTGGTCAGAGGCTACGTGCGGTGGTCAGAGGCGACGTGCGGTGGTCAGAGGCAAGGTGCGGTGGTCAGAGGCAAGGTGCGGTGGTCAGATACGACGTGCGGTGGTCAGACACGACCTGCGGTGGTTGCATGCAATCTGGAGGGTTACATGTAATCTGGCATGATTACGGGCAACCTGGGGTGGTTATGCGCAACCTGCGGTGGTTACGGGCAACCTGGAGGGGTTACAGACAATCTAGAATTGTTACGGATAGACTGAAGTGCTTATAGGTAATCTGGGGTGGGTACATGTAATTTGGGGTGGTTACAGGAAATCTGGGGTGATTACGGACAATCTGGAGGGGGTCACTGTCAACGTGCGGTGGTTACGGGCAACGTGCGGTGGTTACGGGCAACGTGCGGTGGTTACGGCCGGTGGTTACGGGCAACGTGCGGTGGTTGCGGTCAACGTACGGTGGTTACAGGTAATCTGGGGGGTTACGTGCAATCTGACGTGATTACGGACAACCTGGGGTGGTTACGGGCTAGCTGCGGTAGTTACGGGTAATCTGGGGGGGTTCGGGGTAATTTGGGAGTAAACTGCAATTATTACTATAATAGAAAGTGTGTGTTTTATTTTTTTGTATGTTTGTCACTTTTTGTACTTTTCACATTCTTTTTCACTGTATTACTATGATTACTGTGATATTTTCTATCACAGTAATCATAGTTGGTCTCTGTCACTTTAAATTTTCAGAGCTGGCTGGTTGTGGAGCGCATGCGCACTTCATAACCAGCCAGGACACCGAGGAGGAAGGAGCTCCAGGATCAGGTGAGTATATGGGGTAGGGGAGGGTGACTCGGGGACGGGGGTGACTGGGGGGGTGGGGGGTGACTGGGGGGGTGGGGGGACATCACTTTTTATCCCCTGTCGCCAAACATTCATGGTGACAGGGGGTAAAATGTTCCGGCGGCACATGGCACAAGCGATCAGCGGTATATAGTATATACCGCTGATCGCTTGTACCGGGACCCCACAGGGGGGGTCCCCGATGACTCCTCCGGTGGCGGAGAGCATGGGGTTTTCATTCATTTTTACAAAGAGATCACTGTGAACAGACATTAGTCTGTTCACAGTGATCGCGGCGGCCATCTTGGATCTGATGGCCGCCGCGGGGGAGGGGGGTTAGATACCGGGGCACTAGGGGGGCTGGTCTGGGGTCTGATTTTAACTATTTCATCTCCCCCCACCGTGGATTCACGGTGGGGGGAGATGAAATATAGCGGCGGCACCGGCCCATTAGTGACCGCCGTTTCGGCGGTCACTAAGGGGTTAATGGGGGTCAGCTGCGGGATCGCAGCTGATTCTCATTATCTCCGGTGCCTCACTCAGATGAGAGCGGGATCGCTGTCCCTGCAGCGATCCCGTTCTCATCACAAACCCCCGTCAAAGCAGGAACGTATATGTACATTCCTACTGCACGGGGCATGTGCAATAGGAACGTATATATACAGATGGCTGATGTGAAGGGGTTAAAGGGGTTATCCAGCGCTACAAAAACATGGCCACTTTTCCCCTTACTGTTGTCTCCAGTTCAGGTGTGGTTTGCAAATAAGCTCCATTTATTTCAATGGAACTGAGTTTCAAAACCCCACCCAATCTGGAGACAACAGTAGGGGGAAAGTGGCCATGTTTATGTAGCGCTGGATAACCCCTTTAAATGACGGCCATCCACTCAATGCCTTGATAAAGCTTGTTTAGCGAAATGCAGCGTTGGGTAAGTGGGATTGCCTGGCAGCAGGTTTACATCGGGCCTAGGGTGGGGAGGAGACTTGATCACTGTGATTGTTTACTCTGTTGTAGAGTTACTCTTATTTTCCTGTTTTGTATTGATTTACGTAGTTGATTTAACTAGTGACCTTGATACAACATCATTTTGCACTTTATCTCTCCCTGTCTAGTATATGCCCATATATATATATATATATATATATATATATATATATATATATTTATTTCACTTATCTGCCTCGCAATCCATTCAATGTATGTACTTGTTTCCTGCATATTTTAAAATTCTTTTAATTGTTTATGTAAGAAATAAAGTATCACTTTGTTAAAACTTCTATTGTCCAGCATTGCGGTTTTTTTGTACATTATATACTGTATCCACTTTGTATTTGAGTTTGACATCCCTGACGTAGATGTTACAGTATATGAGGAGTCATTACAGCAGATCTGTTGGGTTTGGGGGGCCCTTGGGATTTGGTCATGTGACATTGGGGTTGCAGGGCCATTCCGTGGCCTCCCTTCCCTGCTTGCACTCGCTTTGCGGGTTTGGCGGTCGATGACCGACTCAGTGTTGATTTAGTGTAGGGACTTTTGTGGGCCAGGGGACCTGCACATGGTACATGGGGCAATATGGTTTGATCAAATTATATAACAATATCCTGACATTGGTTTTAAATGTAGCCGAGAGGCATTAGTGTCAGCCATAGGTGTGAGGTGCAGCAGCTCCTTTCTCTCCTTGTTCATATTTTACTTTTCTCCCTCTTCTGAGTGGCTAGCACTCCTCCTGGTAAGACCCATGTGACCCCAATTAGGAGGAAGCACCTGTGCACACATGGAAAGTACCTCCTATTTCTCCCATTCTACTTCCGGTGCAGTAGTGAGTAATAAGAACTTGTTCGATCAAATTATATACCAACATCCTGGTGTTGGTTTTTAAATGTAGCCGAGAGACATTAGTGTCATCCATAGGTGTGAGGTGCAACAGCTCCTTTCTCTCCATGTCCGTATTATAGCAGATCTGTTGGGAAACATTAGAGATGCAGTATTGGGGGATCTAGAGATGAGTTTTCTCTTTCTTGGGGGTGCCACTGTACCTCCAAATGACTTAAACCACTCTTACCCAAATGTAATGAACTGTGCCCCCAAATAAACAGTAATCACTGCCCCTGTCCCACTAATAAATTGTGTTTCTAAGGAACTTTGCCTATTAACCTGTGCTACCATCTCCCTAAATCATTGCTCCTCAAGCTGTGGCTATTTAGCTGTTGCAAACTACAGTTGTATTTTATTCATAAAGAGCCACAGGTTGGTGAACATGGCCATACATAACTGCCCCCTGAGAATATTCACCTTTTTAGCTTTTTTTAACCTTGGCTGCTCTGACCGGTTCCAGTCAGGCCTGGCTAGAGCAGAAAGATACAATCAGCACCAATCATGTTGCTGCATCGTAGAGGAAGTGCCGAGATAAGGATCTTTATCTAAGTATTGCACATTCTAGCTTACAAGTCATGATAGGCACTCTACACCCTTTGACCCCATTATGTCTCTTTCTGGGCATCATATGGTATTGGGTGGTCAAAGAATGTTATTACTTGTAGGATCAATGAGCCTTGCAGTGCCACAACCAATAAAGGTAAGGAACATTTTCACCTTGAATACAACTACTGCGAGATCACGGCATCGAATATAAATGGGGCTTTCCTGTAAAGTTTATAAGCACCAAAAATGGCACTAATATGGTTGTTTCCTTACCAGAAAATGCAGCACGCCTTTGCGGACCATGTGTGGTGTCCCACAACAGTTGTAGTATATGTACCCCAGTAAGTCGTTCACTCAGGTTAAACAAGAGGGAGATGAAGTACCTTGTTTTTCTCACTAGATGTCACTACTCTTTAATGTTCTATGTAAACAGCTGAAGAGTAATGGGTTAACTGTTTTATGTCATGTGTTTCTCTGCAGACTAGTCACAGGTGCTCTTTCTTTCTGTCCTATCCTATCTAGTCTCTTTTACACACACTCAGCCCCACCACTCACAGGAGGGTTTAGATATAGCCCCTGTATGAAGAGTTAGTTCTATGTGGGAGGAAGTGAGTTAGTTCAGTCTAGTCTTCCAGTGTGACCAGATGTATGAGAAGCTAGTTCTAAGAGAGATGTTCTCTATGCAACTACCACCACTATGAAGTGCTAAACTCCAAGTAAGGGAGAGAAGCCACCTAGATAACCCTATAGTCTAAACGTGAGTGCGAGTATCACTTATCATCTTGTTATTTACACTTCAGTTCAGTTAGAGTACAGGGTCTACATTGGGCAGGGCTCCTCTGGCAACTCTTCCCTTCCTTCTCTTCTACCAAGCACTTACTTCAATGAGCCCCTACTTCTACAGAACACTGGTTTATTCTACTGTCAGTAACTGCGTTTATTAAGATATGTATTAAGTGTAGTGTTCTATTTTTATATACTAAACGCATAGTACTCTGTCTTCTCTTCCTGCACCTGCACCCACACACACTACGGTCTACCTTGGGTTATTTTTCCTCTTCTCTGTGGATGAACTAATACGTACACAAGTGCGTACCGCTAAACCGAAACATACTCTTCTACTTTACGCTTGTAATTTGTTCGCGAATGTTCAGCGAACATGAACATGAACCGATCACAAAGATTTTTTTTCCAGAGGTGTTGGCATCATTTCCTGAGGTTTCATTTCCAATTCCCAAGGATTTTTCTCCCAAAGACTATAATGGGATTCAATATTCGTTCAAATATACATATATTCGTATTGAATTTGGAATTATCTAATATTTCACTATTCGCTCATCTCTATCTACTACCACTCCAGGTTACCGTGACAAGTGCTCAAGGGACCCACAACAAGCCCGAAGGTTACCGACAATTTGGGGACATAAACCGCCCACAAAACAGGTATCAACATCACAGCTGTGTACGGCTACAGTATTTACAGTAATATTTATTATATTTTATATATATTATATATTTTATATATATTTTATATATTATATATTTTATATATATATTTTATATTAATAGATTTAAAGTGCTGGAGTATTCCCTTTCAGTGCAAAATCCTTCCATTGTATAAACCACTTGGAAAATTAGTTAAATGGTCTAGCATTTCATGCTACCAACCATAACGTGACCTACAACAATCTGTAGTTTAACTAAAAGATAAGTACTTCACTAGTTCTTATTTCTCTATGAGCCTCCCCTCTTTCATTAGGGACAAGTTGGATGATGATTATTATTATTATATATATATATATATATATATTTTTTTTGCTGTTACATTTGAGTCACTGGCTATATCTTGCTGATCGTTGTTATTATTAGTGGTCAAGTTAAAGAGGACCTGTCGCCCCCCGTGCCGGGGTGACAGGCTCCTGACCCCCTGCTAGATCCCCCTATACTCACCTAATCGCGCTGGGTCCCGCTTCCTGATGCGGTCGGGTCACGGAGATTTCAGCTCCCGAAGCCCGGCGCGCGCACACAGCGGGTCCGACGCTCATAGAGAATGAATGGGGAATCCGATGCTCCGTCATTCTCTATGGGCATCGGACTCTCCTGTCAGCGCGCGCGCCAGCGCGATTAGGTAAGTATAGGGGGCTCTAACGGGAGTCGGGAGCCTGTCACCCCGGCACGGGGGGTGACAGGTATCCTTTAACCTTGGAAGTGCTATTGATCACTTTTGTAACTGTTTTTTTTTTCTAAACCAAATAAAAGATGTTAAAAAGTCATATGCAAGGTTCATTGAATCCCTAATGTAGTAAATTGTAAATTTAAAGTAACTTCATGTGATCACCAGTTACTTATGACTTCTTATGATGTTTAAAAAAAAGTCATGTTAAACAAACACGGATCAACCTGCAGCAGAAATGTAGTCTTATGAAATACAGTACAAATTCATATACCATCACAAGAGAGGTGGGCTCCCTTTGCCCTCCCAACCCCTGTGATGATGTTATTGTGGAGTTAAAAATACAATCTCCAACATATCAATATAATTTCAACAAACAAATAAAAACTAATAAACGACAATGTACAGTCTGACAGCTACTCCATCACTTATATACTCATCTATAATCCTCTCTAACATGACCAGTTACAACCAAATGTAATGTCTAGAAACAAGAGGAATCCATATTTAGTATATCTGATGTCTTGCATGTTGTAGAAAGTCTTCTGAGAAGAGTGGAAGATATTATTGGTGGAAAAGGTGGATTGGTGCCTATGGATATGCTAACAGCTCCTGTGTGTATTTGTTGTACATTGTTAAGGAGGCTGTACAGCATGACAGTGACAGGTGACGCTAGTAGACAGATATTAGCCGTATAAAACAATAACAACTCTCTGTGGAACGGCCAGTTTACAGGTCCCAGAGCACGCCCAGTAATGTTGTCCCATCAGGTCCTATCTGTTTTCATCTATGTCCATGAGTCTTGCCGTAGAGCATGTCACTAAGTGTTGTTAAAAACAGCTCAGGTAAGATGGCAGCCTCCATAATAATCATGATTTGTTACCTATGAAGAGATCATTCAACAGGGAGCTGCTATTGTTTTATACGGCTGATCTCTGTCTACTGGTGTCACCTGTCAGTGTAATTCTATACAGGTCACTTCACAGCAGCCTCCTCTTTATCATCACAGACAGAACAGGAAGTCTCAGCTTATTTTAAACCTAGTGGTGAGAAAAAGAACAAGATTTCAGGATTATTTTATAATGTAGAAAAAAAATTCTTTAAAAAAAATAGTTTATTTGAACAGTAGGTCATTTCTTGATGACCGTTCCCTTTAATTGATGTCCATCTTGCAAGACTCTGTTCTATGTACTGTGATGGAGGGTGCACTCCAGGTAAGCTAGAGGACACGGTTGTGATCCTTGAAATGTTGCAGTTCAGCTTGTGCCTCACTGAGACCGTCAGTGAACCTAGAGCTCTTAATAGAGTGAATGGGATTCTTGATGTTTCTGAAGGGTGATACCGACTTTGGATATTTAGTGGATTTTATCGTGAATTCAACTAACAAAGAATTAGGAATATTAAATTAATATTTAACTAACAAAGAATTAATGACAAGTCTGAAATCACTAGTGACGTCTTTTTCTTTTACGCATGAACTGCTTCTACCTGATTTTGTTCTTGAGGATGTTTATCTTAGGAAACTATACATGTATCTTATCCGGGTGATGGCTGATAAACCGATTACCACTAGATGTAGATTATTGACTCATCTTAGTTTGCTGTCCAGCTCCACTTACTTTTTGAGACTTCTATCAATATAAGCTCTATGACTAAGGGTGCGTACTCACCAGCACCAAGTTGATTTTTGCATACCGTTTCACGTTCTACCATTATGGATTTTTTTAACTGGATAAATAAAGGAGGAATTTATCCATCTTTGGCACGCAAGGGTGAGTTGGAACAACAAGACTTCACGCCAAAGAAGTGGGCCATCATGAGGGACATTTTTGCTGCCTTGAAATGCTTTGAGTACTCCACAAATATGGTCAGGGCTGAAGACACCATCCCCATCCTATGCTTGCTGGGAAAAAACACAAGGTTATGAGGGAAGAAGTTATGGTGGCAGAGGAGGAAGAAGAAGAGAAGGAAAAAAGCCATTGACACCTTGGTCCAGCCAGGGGAGAGATTTGGAGTAGGATGAGGATGAGAAGGTGTGCTTACAGCAGGATGACACCCAGACTAGCTCTCGTTTGGCAGTGGAACACGGCAGGGAGGATGCCTTTATATACTGCTCTGCCTGAAAAAGGACCCCGAAGTTGCAAGGATCCTCTCCAGTGCTGAATGCTTGGTGGCCGCCCTGCTGGATCCCCTCTATAAAAATAACATTGCATCTAGAGATGAGCAAACCTCGATCCGAACCCGAACTTTCGGCATTTTATTAGTGGTGGCTGCTGAAGTTGGATAAAGCCCTAAGGCTATGTGGAAATCATGGATATAGTCATTGGCTGTATCTATGTTTTCCAGACAACCTTAAAGCTTTATCCAAGTTCAGCAGCCCCAGCTAATCAAATAACGAACGTTCGGATCGACTCGAACCCGTACCCGGCTCGCTCATCTCTAATTGCATCCTTAATACTATTAGTAGAGGGGGAGAGAAAAAATGGGGAATACAATCAAAAGCTTGTGGAGGCACCAATGTCAGAACCCCCATTTTGGTTGCATTTGCAGCCATTTACCACTTCCAACACCCATTTTACAGCCATTTGGCTTTGGTGGCCCAAAGTTGAGTTCTACTTTCACTTCAATGGGGTTCAGGTCTGTGCAAAAGTTTGGATTAAATTCCAGGTTGTCAAACTTCTTTTTCTAGTATGAACGGCGAATCCGAATTTCCATGGGTCCCCTTGTCACTAGTAATTTTGCTGTTGTGACTCTTCATATTATATTTAGTCTTCAATATGCCAATATAACACTAGGGTTACCAGGGTATTTAGTATGTCTACCGGTTTGGGCGGAGACAAATTAGATTAGGATATAAATACATGTTAGTTGTATGATGATTGCGACACTGGTTTCACAAAATCTACAGCCATTTTGGTCTTTATACTTATAGTAGGCATATGTGCAATAGACTCATTTTTCAATAGCTGACTTCCATTTTTTATAAAGAGGTATGAGAGAATTACAGTATAACTTCTTTCTTCCTTGATTCATCTGTGCATTGGTGACTTGTATTATATCACTTGAGTCTCTTTCTGTTATTTTACACTTATAGGGGGAGATTTATCAAACATGGTGTAAAGTGAAACTGGCTCTGTTGCCCCTAGCAACCAACCAGATTCCACCTTTCATTTTCCAAAGAGCCTGTGAGGAATGAAAGGTGGAATCTGATTGGTTGCTAGGGGCAACTGAGCCAGTTTCACTTTACACCATGTTTGATAAATCTCCCCCATAGACTCAAAAGTAATCATATTCCTCATAAGTACATCATACACCTATAACTAAATATTTAGGCACAGGGGATATTTTCATGTAAAAAGGTGCCTGCCCCTCTGTCTCAAATTACTTAAAAGCCAGGAAACCCCAATTAACATCTTTCAATCCCTTTTATATCATTGAGCCGTTACTCTTCAGGAAAAGCCATTACAAACTGACAGATAGACAGGATTCGGGAATACTTACCTCATTGTTCCTTTAACAATAAATATGAGCTATTTGAAGATCATTAATATTCCATTTACTTTTTGTTAACGCATATTCCCATGACTGTCTCTTGATGTGTTAAGTAAAGTTTACCAGCACACTTTGTAAACTAATTCCTAGTATTTATATGAAGCTCTTGAGCACCGGTGTAGAGGTAGTCACTCGGTCTGTGATACAAGATTCGACAATGTATTCCAGCACCTTTAAGTGCTATCATGTACACGGCTTTGATTCCAGACAATTTCTAGAGCATTACTTCTCCGACAAACCTGATATGATTTTTGAAGATGATCTTTTGACATTTCCAATTAAAAATCTTGTAAAACCATTCACAGTGGGTATGTATCTTGATTTTTTTTTTTACTGTTACTTTTTATTGTTACATTGGCTTGATTTTTTATGCATTTATTATAGAACTATTTTCATATTTACCTCAACAGTGTCTCTTATAAAAAAAAAAAAAGATACATACTAAAAAAGAAAACATTGGATAAAACTGAAATGGTAAGGACTTTTAGATGACAGTAAATTGGAGTCAGTGATCTAGTGTTAGGTAGCTTCTGCTAAGGCAAATAAGCTTATAGGGAACATCAAAAGCAACATAGATGAACTTGACAAAGAAATATTTCTACCATTGTACAAATCTATAGTCAGACAACGCATAGAACATTGTGCATAGTTTTGGGCACCAGTGTGCAAGAAAGACACTGGAGAAAGGGTTAAAATAAGGACAACCATAGTAATACACGGAATGGGAGGTCTTTAGTACCCAAAAAAGTCTGTACAGTTTAGATTAATTATAGAGATGAGTTAATCAAACTGTCCAAACCCTATCTATCTGTCTATCTATCTATTATGTTGTTCAAGGAGCGGAGTCTAAGGTGCCCTCGGCTTTTACCAGAGCCTGCCGCAAGGCAGGATGGGCTTTGGTGCGGGAAAATCCCAGGTTGCTACTCTCAGGGAAAGTTCCCAATGACCACTGACAGAAGGAAAGAAGTACTGGAGCTCAGGACTAGATATTCTTCTTCTGCGGCTAGAAGGTCTCTAGAAAATGAGTAAAGGTCCTATTCCATGGGCCGACGGAGAGGAGCAAACGAGCGCTGTCATTGCTCCTCGTTCGCCGCTAGCAGCTGCCACGCGACTGCAGCGAGCAGGTGAGTGCGGGAGGGGCGAGGGGTGAAGCTGCGGGGGTGGCTGCCCGGGTGATCGCTGATCGTCTGGGCAGCCCATAGAGCATAGCAGGGGTCTGCTGCCGCCACTCCTATTCCATGGAGCGACGGCAGCAGATCGCTGCTGTATCAGTCACTTGTTTTACAACGTGTTGAAAAACAAGCGACTGCAACAATCAGCCAACATAACTGATGCCAGCTGATCGGTGCCTTCTATTCCACGGGACGATTATCATCCGAATACGGCCGATAATCATTCTGTGGAATAGGGCCTTAAGTGGTGGATAGCCTCGGGACATAGACATGGTTTTCTGACTGAAACAAACCAACAATTGAGTACAAAGGTCTTGAGGTGATGGCTATAAATACCCATACGTAATCAGCCTCACTAAGTAACCAGAATTCAATAGAACTTGTGTGCTGAGTCTATAAATACAGATGAACAGGCATACCCCTGCCAATAGAGAGAGCCTAATCCTCCATGAAGCCTGCCCAGCACAGATGAGAAGATGCCGGAAGACATGTACACTAAAAAAGCAGGAGAATGAACAAATGACTAAAGTGCAGTGCGACCCGCAGTAGATAGAGAATAACCGACATTACCAAGTGTCGTTACAGTATCCTTCCCTTAGCGCCCCTCCTCTTATTGGAATGGAGTTGGTGAAAACTTTGAGAGAACTTTGGGGTATTTAAGTCCTCATGCGGTTCCCAGGACCTCTCTTCCGGTCCAAAGCTTTTTCAGTGTATTAGATATTAAACCCAGCCTCTCGACCATTTCATATCCAGGATCTTCTTAACCTCATAGACATGTTCAGTGCCTGACACTTGGGTAGGAGAAGTGATTTTATGAGAGTACTGCTTAAGGATGATTGGCTTGAGGATAGACATGTGAAACAAGTTGGAATGGGCAAGGATGAGGGCAAACTGAGCTTGCAAAAAACTGGATAAATTTTCTTTTCTAAAAAGGTCTAAGTAACGAGGTGCCAACTTCAAACTAGGGACCCGTAATTGAAAATAGTTTGAGAAGGCTTTGGCAAGCTTGATGTCAAATCTGATTAAAATCACGATCTTGGCTCTCAATGGCTGGAACTTCTGAGGCCGTTGGAAGCAGCAAAGGAAGTCAAGGATGTGGAAGGAAGTGTCCCCGGAAGAGCCACTAGGGTGGTTATTATGAGCTAACTAGGCCCATGGCAGCAAAGGAATCCAACCATCTTAATGGGTTGAGACTAGAGATGAGCGAACCTCAAGCATGCTTGAGTCCATCCGAACCCGATCGTTCGGCATTTGATTAGCGGTGGCTGCTGAAGTTGGATAAAGCTCTAAGGCTATGTGGAAAACATGGAAATAGTCATTGGCTGTATGTTTGTTTTCCAGACAACCTTAGAGCTTTATCCAACTTTAGCAGCCCCCACTAATCAAATGCCGAACGATCGGGTTCGAATGGACTCGAGCATGCTCGAGGTTTGCTCATCTCTAGTTGAGAAAGAATGATCTAGTTGAGACAGAGATCCACTAGCAACAGAAGATCCACAAGCTAGTGGCAAGGTAGTGGCAACAGGAGATCCGCAAGTTTTTGGTGGGAGCTCTTATTGTGGCACAGTCCGGGCGATCGGCAACAAAATCTTTAACATCTTGAACCAGAGTTGGCCACCAATAATTCCCGGAGATGAGATCAAAGGATCTGCATACCCCCAAATGGTCAGCAATATGGGGGGGCATGACCCCAGGTCAAGATCCATTTCCCTGACCATGGTTCACCAATGCTGTGCCGCTGTGAGGAGGAGCCCTGGGGAAATGTTGTATTGAACCGAGTCTGTGGCGTATGATGCTCTAGACAGTGCTTTTAAAGTTCTTTGCCACTGGATGGAAATTGAGACTGAAATTTAAAGGAGAGAAAAAGGGAGGCCAGTTGGCCTGATAGGGGCTCAGAAACTGTGAAGACTTTTGTGATCTGTATAGATCTTCACTTGGTCGGCTGTACCTTCCAATAGATGTCTCCAATATTCCAAGGCCAAATTGATAGCTAATAACTCTTTATTTCCTAATGAGTAATTCCTTTCAGCTGTAGAAAAGACCCTAGAGAAAAATCTGTATGTAACAGTTTTGTTCTGGTCATTTTTCTGGAACAGAACTGCTCCAGCCACAAATGCAGAGGCGTCAACTTCCAGATAGAAAGGTTTCTCAATCAAGGCAATGGAGTACTTTGGTTATTGTGAAAGCGGATTTTAGTTGTGAGAAGGCACTTTGTTTCTGGAGTTCATATCTGCAGGTTGCTGCTCTTTTTGGTGAGGGCAACAATAGGAGCCACCAGTGAGGAGAACTTTGGATAAATTAGCAGTAGTAATTAGAAAAAACGATGAAACGCTGGATGCTTCAGAGACCAATAAGGTATAGACAGTTTAGCACTGTGGACCGCTTTTTTGGGTCCATCTGGAGACCCCGGACTAAGATGATGCAACCCAGAAATAGCATGGCTTAAGCATTTGAAGAGGCAGTTCTCCAACTTGGAATAGTGACAGTTCTCATGCAGGTGAGCAAGTACCTGGCTGACGTGGTCATGTAGAAACCTGATATTGGAGGAGAAAACCAAGATGTCATGTAGATAAACAAGCACACACTTTTGCAACATGTCTTGAAAAATATCTTTTACAATTTTCAGGAAGACTGCCGAGGCATTGCAAAGCCCAAAGGGCATCACTGAATATACAAAGTGACAATCCCGGGTGTTAAAGGCAGTCTTCCATTCATCGCCCTCACAAATACGGATGAGGTTGTAAGCACCCTGAAAATCCAATTAGGAGAATATCTTGGTGCCACAGATCTGATGAAAGATCTCTGAGATAAATGGGAGCAGATAAAAGTTCTTGGTGGTAATCTTATTCAGTACCCTACAGTCAATATAAGGCTGTAAGGGCCCATCCTTTTTTTGCACAAAAAGAAGCCTACCTCCTCTCAAGTTTTTTCTTGATATAGGCTAACATAGCCTCTGTTTCGATGAGAAAACACCCTGCCACAACGAAATGTAGTTCTGGGCATCAGGTCAATGTGGCAATCATATGTGGTGGAAGAGTTTCTGCCTGTTTCTTGCAGAAAACATCCTCAAAATAATGACAGGGTGCAGATAGAGAGAGCTGGAGATATTAAACCAGTTGTCAGGAGAGTGGAGGATCTAGTCAAGGTGATAACGGAGGCAGAAAACAACAACCATGGCATTGCAGACCCCAGCGCATCACCTCTTCAGTCTTCCAGTCAATAGTAGGATCATGTTTCCACAACCAAGACAGACCCAGGAGTATAGAGTTAATGAAACTCAGGCGTGCAAGGAAAGAAATATTCTCTTGATGCAAGACGTCTACCTGCATGCCAAGAAGCTGTGTGCAATACCGGATGGCACAGGAGAACTTGCCCCTTAACAGAAAAGATTAGGAAAAGAAGCATTAGATTAATGCAATAATATTAAATCCTTATAGAAGAGGAGTCTTTGTGCTATTTTTCTTACATTATTTTGGGTGTTGGAATAAACAATGTGTAGGACTTTTCAGAGTACATACAGGTGATCCAGAGACAAGTGCAGCCCTGACGCTGTCCCGTCCCCAATGTTCCTTAACGTGTCCTAGGCGACACGGGCCAGCTTGGAGACGTACCCTTGGCTGAAACAGGTGCAACAGGACATGAGACAAATACAAGAAAAACTTGACAATTACGAGAAAAGGACAAAAATATCTAGTGGCAGGTAGTCAGCAAGCTAGGGTCAAATCAGGCGAGGCAATACTAGTACAAAGTCACTAGGCAATAAACAGTCAAACCAGAGTAAAAAAAAAAAGAAAAACTACAGACTAAGTCAGAAAACAAACACATAGTCAGGGACACAAGCCAAAGTCAGGAAACCCATAAGACAGGAAAGATATCACAGGGTAGAAAGCAAGTATAGTGTATGCTATAGAAGGCATCAGACACAGTAAATGACTGAGGAAGTCAGGTCTTGGTCTCAGAAGTGATTGGGGCAGAAATAACTAAAAAAGGAGGATAGAGCTGTCAATCACTGGCAAGGCAATGAGTTAACAGTTAAGGTGCTGCTAGAATTCACTCCAGAAAATGCAGAGTGTTTAGGATCAATTAGTATGGGACAGAATCCAACCATGTTCACACTAGGGATGACGGAGGTGAGCAGCATAGAGACATGTCATTTATTTATACAATATCTATAAGCATTTAACATATTGGACACTTCAGTACTTAATTTTTTTTCTTTCTGCAGGTCACATTAAAGGAGACGTCCTGATTGACCTAAGCATTGGTTCCCTTGTTCATTATCTCTATGCAGCCAGTGGATTTTTCAAACACATCATAGTCCTGAAGGCCAGTGACAGGTGCATCCTGGAGCTGAAGAGATGGCTGGACTCACGGACAGGAGCGTTTCATTGGGGGCATGCCACAAAGATTCATGTAGAGATGGAAGGAAACAGGTAAAATATTTGCTTATATTTGAAGGGCACAACACAACAATTACTGAACTCAAGGAGATCACCAATGGAGTACTCAACCAAGAGTCTCCGTTGATACATTGCCCCCTGAAAAATAAAAAAAACAAAAACAGGGTCTGTGGAGTCTCAGTTATGAGTCTCAAGAAAAGGGAATAGCCAGATATCCATCCTGAGAGGAAAACCCGTTGCTAAGGGGTGCTTCCTAGTGGGGAGATCTCCAAACCACCCTGAAAAATAGCCCCTAAGGTCCCACTCCATTAAGAGTAAGACACCAATACGGAAATACTAAGTGGCTCCTTTAGCGCCAAAGTCTAACTTAGTTGCGAGTATTGCAACCAAAGCCAGGCATCCATCCACAGACAGATGCTTTGGGATTCTAGGATTCTAGCTATGGGGGGCAATGAGCACTAGACCAGCAAAACAGTCATGGAGCTGAAGGAGATTTAAAAAACAAAATAATATCAAATGGAGCACTTAATCTCTGTTGATACATTGCTCCCTGAAAATTTTGAATATGCAAAAAAAGGGTCTGTGAAGCCTCAGTTACAAGTCTAAAAACACAGGAATAGCCAGATATCCCTCCTGGGAATGTCTGAATTCTACTCCACACTGATGAGGGGCAATACCCTGAAACAGCTGTCTGGGGACCGATGCTTGGCTTTGATATTCCCTTGTCGTGTTGCAGACTTTGACGCTAAAGGTCCACCCTGGAATTTCCCTTTTTGTGTCCTAATACTTGCAACTGAGTGGGACTTGAGGGGCTACGTATCAGGGTGGTTTGGTGATCTCCTCACTGGGAGCCATCACTTAGCAATGAGTTTCCATCCCAGGAGGGATATCTGGCTATTTTGAGATTCATAACTGAGGCTCCACAGACCCTGTTTTTGTATAATTGAGGGGAAACCCTCTTTCATTGATTCTACTGTACAAATGATGGGAAGAGGAGATCTACAATAAAAGAATTCCTCAAAATAAGGAAATCTGTACACTGGGCTGAACTAAACCATATTGTTTGTGCTGCCCTGACATCTTGTGGATTTGCTACAGGACAAGGTCCAGCATGGCGTGCACCCTCATAATAACTTACACTTCTGTGCTGTTAATTCTTTTTTAATTCTGTTTTGGTGAAATTCAGGTCTTTCCACCCCTACTCGCAGCCAACAATCCTGAGATAACTTCGGAGCTTTTATAAGATATCACTGTTCTCATACTGATGATAGGACAATCACTTTATTTCTCCTATTGCTTTCAGTGGCCAGTTACAGGACAAAGAAGGAAAAGTGAAAGAAGCCGCTCAACATGTGGTGAAATGTCACCTTGATAAAGAAAATATGACGGATCCAATTGTCTTACCATTAGCCGATTGTATCATCAGCTGGGGGTTTCTTGATTCTATCAGCAAAGACCAGAATGATTACATCAGATATCTGAGGAAGATTTCAAGGTTGCTGAAACCTGGAGGACACCTCCTATTAATTGGGTGTTTAGATGTAACATATTACACAGTTGGGAAAGACAAGATCCGTGCTCTCATATATGATGAGGATTTTGTCAGGAAAGCTCTAGCTGGAGAAGAATTTGTTATTGATGACTGCAAGGTTAAGAAGAGAACGGCCTTGAGTGACCTCATTGACTATTCATTGTAGCTCACAAGTGGAATTAGGTCTTACATATTAAGTCTCTTTTCAAGAGTTTTTATGTAAAGCTTTAATGAGAATGTATCACTAGGTACATTGCTTTGTGTTTTTTACATGAACAGTCCGGCGCCGGGATGCCAGTGCCGCAGTCCTTTTTTTAACTGCCGCATGGTTCCTGCGCATGGCACCAGGCTAGTCCCAAGCAGCGGCCTGGAATTAAGCCAAGGGGTGGGCCCGCTGGCCCCCAGTGTGACAAAACTCCCTTCCCTCTGTGACGCCACTCCATTAGAATCAACGCGTCACAGACAGGAGATTGTTACACTAGGGGCTAGCCCCCCCCCCCCCCCCCAGTGCTTCACGCTGGGCCATTGCTTGAGAATAGACCAACGACGTGAGTGGGAATCGGGTAGTGGTCCAAAAAAGTACCTAGTTGATAAAATATTTTATTATAGTTTTCTTTTGAATGTAATTAAAATAATTATAGAGAATCCTGTAAATTCATTAAAATGATTTCCTAGGTTAGACAACCCATTTTCCAATACACTATTAGGCTATGTTCACACTGCGTATATGCGGACATATACGTGGTAAACTCCGGCCGGGGATTTACGCTACTTGCGGCCGGCTACGTACGGAGCGCGAACTTAAGCCCGCAGTCTAATTACACTTCCCGAGCGCCCTACGTAGCGATCTGACAGCGGTCTTTTACTTGGAAATCTTTGCCTTGCCCCGGACACCCCACAGAACCTTTTGGATCGGCACAAAAAGCTTGAAAAATGAAGAAATCACCACTCCGTACGGGACCGCATGTTACGCTACGGGCGTAAGTTACGGCATTTTCGTCCTCAAACAATGGTCTGGTTGATTTTTTACGGCGTGTGAACTGTGCCGCCGTACATCGCATACTTTCCATTGTACGCAAACTACGTAAGTCTCCGGCCGCTTATTCACGGAACACGCTACGTCCGGAGATTTACATAGTGTGAACATAGCCCCAGGCTATGTTCACACTACGTAAAACAACGGCCGTAGTTTTTACCACAAAACTACGGCCGTTGTTTTGAGGATGGTACGATACAGCAATTCGTAGGAACTGCGGTCATACGATGCACACTGCGTGTAAGACTACGGCCGTAGTTCGTACGGACCCGTAAAAAATGAACATGACATTTATTTGGGGCCGGTAATGTTACAACTACGGCCGTGGATTTCAATGCGGCCGCACACGTAAAATTTATTTCGGCCAAATTAAACTTGATTTTAATGTAAAAAATTTACTGAGTGGTTTATTGGGCTAGTCGCAGTATTTCAATTAAATGACATGTTTCAGCCCGATTAAAAACATGCTAGGAGGCAATATTAAACAACGGCCGTAGTTTAACGACTAGCCCGTACGGTCGTAATTCTATGGTCGATGTTTTGGCCTCAAAATAACGGCCGTTGAAAATGACGGACGTTGGTTTACGTAGTGTGAACATAGCCTTAGTTGATGGTGAATGAGTCCCACGTTCAGATCATTCACCTCTTAACCAAAATGCAGAGAAATTACAGTCGGTGTCTCTTGTATTGGGGGATCTAGAATGGGATATCCTAAAATCTCCTTTTACTGAATTGTGTTGGTGTCCTGATACTTTGGTCCATATAGCATATGTCATCATCCTGGTAATCATCATCATCATCATCATCATCATCATCATCATCATGCATTAACACTATTAGTTGCTTTAATTTTATAATATTTCAGATATGTAGTAATAACATAACTTTACCCTTTTACAACCATGGGTCATTGATTTCTCAAGAAGCTGTGTGGACTTCAGCTTATGGGATCATAATGATCCCATAAGCTAAAGTCCCTAGCTCTGCCCCCTCTTCTCTGTCCCCTGCCGCTGTTAGAAGCCTGTAACAGCAGCAGGGGAGCGAGGGAAGGGGGCAGAGTTTCGTGCCGACCTTACCTCTCTCCCTCCCCTGCCGGTCTCTGTAGCTGAGACACTGGAAGCCTGAGGCTTCTGGTGTCCATGGCTACCATCGGCGCTCTGTGATAACAATGGTTACCAGACAGTCTGAAGTCTTATAGATGCTGCGGTCATGCCGACCATGGTATCTTTAGGGCTATATTGTCAGCACTGAAGTGCGGCTATCAATGACAGATGACATAGGCACAGCTTCTGTGTCATCCTTCATTGTAGATTAACGTTGATGCAACCAGCAGAAGCCATCATACGAGGACACGCTTCCATCAGGCACCCTCTCACAGACGGCAGGTGTCTCAGCTTCTCTGAGACCTCACAGCAGACTCATCACTCTGCAGGAGAAAAACTATCTGTATCAAACTAACTACATCTGTTTACTAACACCATCTGGGAACTGAGATTGCTGGTTACTTATCTACTACAGCTCGTATTAATACTATACAGTTGACCACACTGTAATGGCAGAAAACAACTAACACACAAGACCAGACACAAATCTGGATAAAGTGACCACAACTTGTCCACCAGACGTATCTCTATACATACAACGGTGATCCCCTACAACCGACTGGGGAGCACCCCCAATATTCATCTGTAAATTAAATTTTTCCTGGATCAGACTGATACATTTATCAAGGCATATCATATATTGATACTCCAACACTCTTCCTACTCCCTGAGGAACTTGTCGCCATAGAACAAGGGAAACACGTTGGATAAATGGAAGAAGGGATATCAGAACCACGACAAAAAAACATCTACACCTGCCTTTTATATACTACACACTTTGTATATTACCGTATTACCAGACACAGTGACAACTGACATCTGTGACGGGAAAGACCTACACAACCCTAGCACAGGGTCAGTCCCTCCTGTTGTTTGGGGACGCCTAAACCAGGGGGTCCCACTTCAGCAATAGGCAGGGTTAAACCATGGGTAACCTATCTTGTACCTTTACCCCTTATATCTTTACCTACAATCATCTAATCATAAAACCTGTTTTTCATGTTTGTGTTTAATGTACATATTAATAAATACATGCTAACTTCTTGACGCCCTATTGGTGGGAACTAGTTTTGTGACAGACTAGGGGGGGGGGGGGGATAACTTTCACCTGTCGAAGGCCATTTGGGCATTTAAAAAACCTTTTGAGGGCCACACACTACATGGCCGTCGCACTCAATGTTATACTGTGCACGGCAGTGTTGCAGCATGTATTGCTCCCCCCCCCAATGCCCCTAGCATAATTGTTAACCCCCAGTGATGCCCCTGGTAGCTGTAGTTAACCCTCCTGCGGTTTTAGGCAACAGAAACCAAAAAGTGACCATTCACGGATGAATGCACAATAATTAGGCTATGTTCATACAACGTATATTTCAGTCAGTATTTTGCTCCTTATATTGCAACCAAAACCAGGAGTGGATTGAAAGCACAGAAAGGATCTGTTCCCACAATGTTGTAATTGAGTGGATGGCCGCCATTTAGTGGCAAATATTTGCTGTTATTTTAAAACAACGGCTGTTATATTGAAATAATGGCCGTTATTTACTGTTATATGGCGGCCATCCACTCAATTTCACCATTGTGTGAACAGAGCCTTTCTGTGTTTTCAATCCACTTCTGGTTGAGGTTTCAATATGAGGACCACAATACTGACTGAAATATACTGTGTGTGAACCCAGCCTAAGGCAGGGTAACCTGCTGCTCAGTAACAGATTGCTGCTGATAGTAGCTTTAGAGGACATCATCCTCTGTGATATATACCCCATCAATAACACTTCCTATAGCTTTAAAGCACTGAAGAAAACATGAGAGCCATTAAAATGTCACACTAGAAGTACCCTATTAGGAATCATCGTGCGAGCTCTGAGGACTATTGTGATATATTAAAAACCCCAAGTGTTTCTTGAAAAATTAGACATTATGGTAATATTCTTCACACAAGTGGTAGGGTTGAATCCCCCACGGCTATGTGTAACAAGAAGGTAAATGTCCTCTCTGTGAACCATAGTCATGGGAATATGTGTCTGAATAATCATAATCCTGATCTTGGGGCATGGGTTGCACATTGAACTGGTGAGGCATTAAGCTGATAATATGTTGGACATGGGCACTGCTTTAAAAATTGGGGGTGTAACGTAGAATTGGCTTAATTGCCCTTAGCAACCGTTCAGATTAGACTTTTTATTCCTCACACATTTGTTGCAATCTGATTGGTTGCTAGAAACAACAGAGCCAATTCTACCTTACACCAGTTTAATAAATCTTTTAGTGTGTGTGTGTGTGTGTGTGTGGTGGTGGGGGTGGGGGGGTTAAAAACACTTATTAATTTAGTAGAAGGATTTTTTAGGGTATATTCACACAGGCGGGCTCGCAGCGAGATTCTCGCTGCGAGCCCGGCAGGTCCTGTCAGTTCCCATACACTACATACTTGCTGCGGTCTAAACGACCGCAGCGAGTATGTAATTATACCGCGCTTAACCCCTTCTACTCCCGCCGGCTCCCCCGCTGTAAGCAGCATACATTACCTGTCCTTGCTGCACGGGTCCGGCATCCTGCTCTCCCGCCCGGCCAATCAGTGGCTGCGGCTGGGCAACACACTAATTGGCCGGATGGGAGAGCAGGACGCCGAACCCGTGCAGCAAGGACAGGTAATGTATGCTGCCTACAGCGGGGGAGCCGGCGGGAGCAGAAGGGGTTAAGGGCGGTATAATTACATACTCGCTGCGGTCGTTTAGACCGCAGCAAGTGTGTAGTTTATGGGAACTGACAGGACCTGCCGGGCTCGCAGCGAGAATCTCGCTGCGAGCCCGCCCGTGTGAATATACCCTTAAGGGGGAAAACTTTACTCATGTTAAAAAGCTGCAGCCTTGTGGAACTTCTGTGCCAGGGCCTTGTTGTTTGGGGCCTACATGTTCCTTCCTGGCCCTTTTCATTCCTGACCCAGCATCTATAGATGAAATTGGACGCTGGGTCGGTGGCACAAACTGTATTTGCTCCTCCTCCTCCGATGATGATGATGATGATGATGATGATGATGACAGTGATGATATACTTGGCAACATGCATGGATAATATCCAGTGTGCTGGCTGTACAACGAATAGTCTAAAAACTAGAATTCAAAGACGTATTTCTGATAGTAAAGGGGAAGCATTAAATGTCTCATCACTATCTAGACACTTTAGAGAAGTTCAAATGAAAAACTAGAATGTAAGTGCGAGATCAACTGTCTATTAAGTCTAACGAGGTTAACCTGAAGGGGCTCCTATACCCTAGGAGAGATGAGCAAACAGAAAAAGAATGATATAGCCAGGTCCTCCAGAAAGACAGAGAGGTAGGTATGTTTAAGATTAAAGTGTTTATTCAACAGTATTATAAACTAGATAAAAGATACACTAAAAACAATATTAATTGATAAAACCTGCAAAAACAGTCAATAATAAACGTATAACATTGATGAGTACTCTATGCATGCAAAATAAAAAATAAAAAATGAGAGGGGAAAAAAATTAAAAATAAAAATGTGTGATGAAAAATGAAAAAATGGAAACATATATGAATGAATAAAATAAGAAAAAAATAAAAATAAATAAATATAAAAAATAAAGTAAAAAATGTAAAAATAGATAAATAAATATATGGGAGTTGGTCTGCTTATGGATGTTGACCAAGTAATACAGCAATATTAGTAGTAAGAAAAAAAATATTGCTGGAAATGGATATTAGTTCATATTCCGTATCCTTTATATTTGTAGTTGCGGGCATATACCGGTAATTTTAAAGTGCATCTGACAATGTCATTTAGTGACATGCAGTGTTAAACATGAATCTCTTTGTCAAAGTTAACCCCTTCACGTCAGCCATCTGTATATATACGTTCCTATTGCACATGCCCCGTGCAGTAGGAATGTACATATACGTTCCTGACTGACAGGGGCTTTGTGATGAGAACGGGATCGCTGCAGGGACAGCGATCCCGCTCTCATCTGTGTACAGCACCGGAGATAATGAGGATCAGCGGCGATTCCGCAGCTGACCCCCATTAACCCCTTAGTGACCGCCGAAACGGCGGTCACTAATGGGCCGGTGCCGCCGCTGTATTTCATCTCCCCCCACCGTGAATCCACGGTGGGGGGAGATGAAATAAGTAAAAATCAGACCCCAGATCAGCCCCCTAGTGCCCCAGTCACTAACCCCCCCTCCCGCGGCGGCCATCGGATCCAAGATGGCCGCCGCGATCACTGTGAACAGACTAATGTCTGTTCACAGTGATCAAAAAAGAAAAATGAATGAAAGCCCCATGCTCTCCGCCACCGGAGGTAGCGGAGAGCATGGGGCAGTCATCGGGACCCCCCCTGTGGGGTCCCGGTACAAGCGATCAGCGGTATATACTATATACCGCTGATCGCTTGTGCCATGTGCTCCAGGCACTTTTTATCCCCTGTCACCATGAATGATTGGTGACAGGGGATAAAAAGTGATGTCCCCCCACCCCCCAAGTCGCCCCCCACCCCCCCTGTCACCCCCGTCCCCCAGTCACCCTCCCTTCCCCATATACTCACCGGATCCACGGAGCTCCTTCCTCTTCGGTGTCCTGGCTGGTTATGAAGTGCGCATGCGCTCCACAACCAGCCAAGCTCTGAAAATTTAAAGTGACAGAGACCAATTTGGTCTCTGTCACTGAACTATGATTACTGTGATAGAAAATATCACAGTAATCATAGTAATACAGTGAAAATGAATGTATAAAGTACAAAAAGTGACAAACATACAAAATTACCCATAACCCCCCCCCCAGATTACCCGTAACCACCGCAGGTTGCCCGTAACCACCGCACGTTGCCCGTAACCACCCCAGGTTCTCCGTAATCACGACAGATTGCACGTAACCCCCCAGATTACCCGTAACCACCGCACGTTGCCCATAACCACCGCACGTTGCCCGTAACCACCGCACGTTGCCCGTAACCACCACACATTGCCAGTGACCCCCTCCAGATTGTCCGTAATCACCCCAGATTGCCTGTAACCACCCCAAATTACATGTAACCACCCCAGATTAGCTATAAGCACTTCACTCTATCCGTAACAATTCTAGATTGTCTGTAACCCCTCCAGGTTGCCCCTAACCACCGCAGGTTGGGCATAACCACCCCAGATTGCCCGTAATCATGCCAGATTACATGTAACTCCCCAGATTGCACGCAACCACCGCAGGTTGCCTCTGACCACCGCACGTCGCCTCTGACCACCGCACGTCGCCTCTGACCACCGTACGTCGCCTCTGACCACCACACGTCGCCTCTGACCACCGCACGTCGCCTCTGACCACCGCACGTCGCCTCTGACCACCGCACATCGCCTCTGACCACCGCACGTCGCCTATGACCACCGCACATCGCTTATGACCACCGCACCTTGCATCTGACCACTGCACCTTGCCTCTAACCACCCCAAATTGCCAGTGACCCCCTCCAGATTGCCCGTAACCACGCCAGATTACAGGTACCCACCTCAGATTACCTATTAGCACTTCAGTTTATCTGTAACCACAGCAGGTTGCCTGTAACCACCCCAGATTGTCCGCAACCACCCCAGATTGTCCGTAACCACAGCAGGTTGCCTGTAACCATACCAGATTGTCTGTAACCACAGCAGGTTGTCCGTATTCACCCCACGTTGCCCATAACCACCCCAGGTTGCCTCTAACCACCCCAGGTTGCCTCTAACCACACCAGGTTGCCTCTAACCACACCAGGTTGCCTCTAACCACAGCAGGTTGCCTGTGACCACCCCATGTTGACCGTATCCACCCCAGATTATCCGTAACCACCCCAGATTACCCGTAACCACTCCAGATTACCCGAAACCACCCCAGACTGCCCGTAACCACCCCAGACTGCCCGTAACCACCTCAGACTGCCCGTAACCACCTCAGACTGCCCGTAACCACCTCTAGATTACCCGGAACCACCCCAGACTGTCCGTAACCACCCCACATTAGCTGTAATCTAATTTTTTTTATTGTATTTTAGTAACTGCGCTATTCTAATAACTGTTACTAGCTGCGGTTTTGCTCCAGCAAATTGGCGCTCCTTCCCTTCTGAGCCCTACTGTGTGCCCATACAGTGGTTTATGCCCACATATGGGGTACCGTTGTACTCAGGAGAACCTGAGTTACAGATTTTGGGGTACATTTTTTATCCTGTTCCTTGTGAAATTTAGAAATTTCAAACTAAACCAACATATTTTTGGAAAAATTCAAGTTTTTCATTTTTACTGGCCAATTTTGAATACTTTCCTCTAATACCTGTGGGGCCAAAATGCTCATCCTACCCCAAGATGAATTCTTTTAGGGGTGTACTTTCCGAAATGGGGTGACTTTTGGGGTGATTCTATTCTGTAGACACTACAGGGGCACTACAAATGCACCTGGTGCTCAGAAACTTCTTCAGAAAAATCTGCAGAGAAAATGCTAATTGGCGCTCCTTCCCTTCTGAGCCCGGCTGTGTGCCCATACAGTGGTTTATGCCCACATATGGGGTACCGTTCTACTCAGGAGACCCTGCGTTACAGATTTTGGGGTGAATTTTCTCTCCTGTTCCTCGTGAAATTGAGAAATTTCCAACTAAAGGAACATATTATTGGAAAAATTCGAGTTTTTCATTTTTACTGTCTACTTTTGAATACTTTCCTCTAATACCTGTGGGGTCAAAATGCTCACGACACACCAAGATGAATTCTTTGAGGGGTGCACTTTCCAAAATGGGGTGACTTATGGCGAGATTTTACTCTGCTGACACTACAAGGGCACTGCAAACCCACCTGGCGCTCAGAAACTTCTTCAGCAAAATCTGCATTGAAAAAGCTAATTGGCGCTTCTTCCCTTCTGAGCCCTGATGTGTGCCCATACAGTGGTTTATACCGACAAATGAGGTACCTTTTTACTCAGGAGAACCTGCGTTACAAATTTTGGGGTACTTTTTTTCTCTTGTTCCTCGGGAAATTGAGAAATTTTAAACTAAACGAACATATTATTGGGAAAATTTGAGTTTTTCATTTTTACTGTCTACTTTTGAATACTTTCCTCTAATACCTGTGGGGTCAAAATGCTCACCACACCCCAAAATGAATTCTTTGAGGGGTGCACTTTCCAAAATGGGGTGACTTATGGCGAGATTTTACTCCGCTGGCACTACAGGGGCTTTGCAAACCCACCTGGCGCTCAGAAACTTCTTCAGCAAAATCTGCATTGAAAAAGCTAATTGGCGCTCCTTCCCTTCTGAGCCCCGCTGTGTGCCCATGCAGTGGTTTAAGCCCACATATGGGGTACCGTTGTACTCAGGAGAACCTGCGTTACAAATTTTGGGGTACTTTTTTTCTCTTTTTCCTCGTAAAATTGAAAAATTTCAAACTAAAGGAACATATTATTGGAAAAAATTTGAGTTTTTCATTTTTACTGTCTAATTTTGAATACTTTCCTCTAACACCTGTGGGGTCAAATTGCTCATCCTACCCCAAGATGAATTCTTTGAGGGGTGTACTTTCCAAAATGGGGTGACTTATGGGTTTTTTTCTCTCTGCTGACACTACAGGGGCACTGCAAATGCACCTGGCGCTCGGAAACTTCTTCAGCAAAATCTGCAATGGAAAAGCTAATTGGCGCTCCTTCCCTTCTGAGCCCTGCTGTGTGCCCATGCAGTGGTTTACGCCCACATATGGGGTACCGTAGTACTCAAGAGAACATGTGTTACAAATTTTGGGGTGCTTTTTCTCTCATGTTCCTTTTGAAAATGAGAAATTTTAATCTAAATGTATATATTATTGGAAAATTAAAATTTTTCATTTTTTTACAGCCTAATGGTGAATACTTTCCTCCAGCCCCTGTAGGGTTAAAATGCTCATTATACCCCTAGATTAATTCTATAAGGTGTCTAGTTTCCAAAATGGGGTCACTTATGGGGGTTTCCAGTATACAAACCTCCTAAATCAACTTAAAATAAGAACTGGTCCCTAAAAAAATCAGTTTTGGAAACTTTCACGAAAATGTGGTAATTTGCTGATACATTTCTAACCCCCGTAACACCCTAAAAAAGTAAAATATGTTTATGAAATGAAGCCAGAATAAAGAGGACATATCGGTAATGTGACTTAGTAACTAATTTATGTAATACAACTTTCTTTTTTTAGAAGCAGAGAATTTCAAAGTTCATAAAATGCTAATTTTTTCAATTTTTCATGATATTTTGATGTTTTTCACAAAAAACACACAAAGTAGTGACCAAATTTTGCCACTAATATAAAGTGCCATATGTGACGAAAAAACAATCTCAGAATCGCTAGCATACGTTAAAGCATCACTGAGCTATAAGCGCATAAAGTGAGACAGGTCAGATTTTGAAAAATGAGCCTGGTCTTTTAGGTGCAAATAGGCTTGGTCTTGAAGGGGTTAATAGAGATGGAATCCAAATCATAAATTCCAAAAGTCAGTGGTGAGTTGGTGTGCAGATGGATCCTGACAGTACCGGAGTCAGCTGTAATTGCTTTGACAACAGAGCGTGTTCAGGAATGTAGCGCCTTATGGCAGACTTGTAGCTCAATGAATCACGCTGTAACAGATAAGGTTTACTGACGGAGCAGGAGATGGATATGCGGATAAGAAGATGTTTGGTGCTACAAGCACAGCTCACCGCTTCCGAAGCTGTTGCTGGACGTCTCTGATGCTGACCGTCTCTTCAGTGCTTCTGTGCTGTTCCGTGGATAAAGTTCTTTTGACAGCTGGCACTGGACACCACTCACTTTTATCACTGACTTGGTTGTGCACATGCGTAGTAGCGCTTGTTGCCCGCTGAACCTCGTGGGCATTAGGCGGTAAGTCAGAATGCTGGTATGCTCGCTTGTTGTAGTGGTAAATGGTATATGGATATTGGGAATATGAAAAAGTTCAAATAATAGTATAAAGCTGGACGCGTTTCAAAGCCTTCTTGGCTTTTTCCTCAGCAGCTAATGGTGGTATGGAAGATCATCAATATTTAAAGGGACAGTCCTCCTGTGATTGGACAGTCAATTAAAGATGTAGTCAAAAATCTGGACTGGAATTGATAGTGGATATTTGTTGTAAAAAAAAAAAAAAAAAAGAGAGAATACAATAAAATGCAATAAAAGTAGAATGAAATGAAATCGGAATAAAATAAAAAGGTAAGTGGATGCATATATAGTGTGGATGCATACAGAGCAAATTGTGTATCAGCAATTAAAATACATAAATATATAAATGGATATGGATCGTAATAGATGGAATTAATATATCAATGAACATATGAACAGAACCTTGGATTAATAAATGACTAGAAAATAGTAAAAAGAAAGAAAAGAAGTAGAAGATCTGACTGTGGGGGGCATCTGACTAGAATAAAAGCTTGAGTGTGGGGGGGATCGGGCACAAGGGGATCAATGACAGAGTCCGTCATCACGCTGATAGACAGCCAGGCAGATGACGGGCTGTGGAAGAGATCCCCAAGGCCAGTGATGCTTTAAATGCAACTTCAAATAAAACAAAAAATTTCCATTTCTTCATGGATTCGAAGTCGTAAATAAATTTAGACTCTGTCCTCGACATGGCTGCAATGTGATTACCACCCCTCCAATTTTTCTTGACTGATTGGATAGCTGTATAGGTAGTTCCCTTCATGTCCATATTGTGAAACTGCTTGTAGTGGACAGAGAGGGGGTGTTTATCATATCCTCTCCTTATATTATAGAAATGTTCTTGAAGACGAACTCTGAACTCTCTTTTGGTTCTGCCTATATATTGTTTTGAACATGGGCATTGTATGAAATAGATAACGCCTTTAGTATGACATGTAAGTAATTCTCTTATATTCCAAGAGAAATTGTTAGTTGTGGATGTGATGACAGAGGTCTTCCTTTGGAACTTGGTGGTTTTGCAGCATGAACATCAACCACACCTATAGAACCCTTGGGTGTTGAGCCAAGTGGTGGCCGATGTTTCGGTCTGATGGTTTCTGACTGTAGGTGCGATCTTGATACCAAGGTTAGGGGCTTTGGTGTACACTATAGGGGGTTTAGCTGGCAGTGATGTGGCTAAGATCTTATCCCGGAATAGGATAGGCCAATGTCTATGGAAAATCTTCTTTAGAGAAGTTCATGGAGGTGAAGTTAAATTCTCCAAGAAGAGGTTGGGGTCATAGGAGACAGCTCCTTAACAGGGAGTCCTTTTGGATGTTTAGACTGGCCACTAGACACCACAAGATCAAAATTCATGACCTACTTCTCACTTATTGAATTGCAATGTGGATAAAATGCGCTTAAAATGTGGTTTGAAAACGATATATCTATACGCTTATATGTTATGACATTATGAAGTTATCATCATATCTTTGCAGTCAGAAACATTCTTTATACTATGCTGCACTTTCTTATATCTACTTTGTTCCTCCTTATGTCTTTAATCATGTGTTTCTTATGAGATTTTAATGATTGATCATGTGATCTGGTGTTCACACCCCATAAAAACGGGAGTGTGTTAGGGTTCATTTACACAGAAAGATTATCTGACAGATTATCTGCCAAAGATTTGAAGCCAAAGCCAGGACTGGATTTGAAAAGAAGAGAAATCTCAGTCTTTCCTTTATGACCGGTTCTCTGTTTATAGTCTGTTCCTGGTTTTGGCTTCAAATCTTTGGCAGATAATCTTTCTGTGTAAATGGACCCTTAGAGGTCTTTGTCAGAC
This sequence comes from Dendropsophus ebraccatus, assembly GCF_027789765.1. Lineage (NCBI taxonomy): Eukaryota > Metazoa > Chordata > Amphibia > Anura > Hylidae > Dendropsophus > Dendropsophus ebraccatus. Next base: position 12,519,884 of record NC_091465.1, read on the forward strand.
TAAGTTGTGAACAAGGTGTGTGCCCATGCTGAAACGTGCCAACTGTCTATTTTATTGCTGGTGATTTATGGATCTACAATAAAGTTTTTTGGATACGATCTTTATCTCGTTCTGTGGTGTTGGACCCAAAAAGAACATTGTATAGTTGGGAGCTGCACCTTGGGCTCGTACCAGCACACAGAGTGAGGAAGTGTCGGGTGAGCTGACTATTACCAACTTTGTAGGACAGCGATGATGGTACAGATGGCTGCCAGGTGGCGTCTTTCCCGTCATCATCTTCTATCTCCTCCTTATCATAGTCAGGGACAAAGTTCTCCTCCCCCAAACTCATCGTCAGCCATGCAGTATGAGCTGGTACTGCGGCTATAACCTGCCCCTGCCTCACTTCCCTCTCTGCTCTCACGTGATGGCTTAACCTCCCTCCATGACATCCTCAACATTGAATGTTTTGGAGTCCAGACATTGTGAAAAACTGAGAAGCACCTGGCGTGCAGATGGCACTGCCACTGTAGTCACTGAATGTATAAACCGGCACTCCAGTAATATAATGGCGCGGTGCTCGTGGCAAACACTGGACCAAATGAATGAATGAGTCCCGGCACTCGCTCTTGTAGATTGCTTCTTCAAAGTTTTATTTTTAACATAAATGCAGACGCTGCACGCGTTACGACCCTCCGGTCTTTCTCAACAGCAGATGAGAAAGACCGGAGGGTCGTAACGCGTGCAGCGTCTGCATTTATGTTAAAAATAAAACTTTGAAGAAGCAATCTACAAGAGCGAGTGCTGGGACTCATTCATTCAACTGCCAATGTAGTGTCAGGAAAGTCACTTGGACCTGCAGATGCACCCCGGCCTCTGACACTGGCTGAGTGCAGCAATCAGAAATGAATAAATATCTATAGTACAAGTGATTTTAAGAAACTCTGTAATAGGTTTTACTTTGCAAAAGTGTTTCCTTCCTTTTTTTTTCCTTCCTTTTTCCCCCTCCCCCCTCAGGATTTCTTTGTCCATTATGCTCTATGGAGAAGGGAGGGGTTGGGAGGAGTGAGTGAGCACGGAGGAGAGAAATAGCAGTCCTGCCCAGCACAACACTCTGCAATCTTCTCTTAGCAAGTTCTCAGATAAGCACTGACCTTTCTGACCTCTGAATCCAGCATTTTAGATGCCCAGCCAGTCTACAAACAGCTGAACTTCATGTCTCTTCTTCCTGCTCACTCATCTCCCTCGGCCCCTTGCTACTCCATTAGATATAATGGACACAGCAGAACCCGTCTTCATTTGCTTCTCTGGGATTTGCCTGATAATGCATGGGGGGGGCTGCTTTTTGAGTACAGAAAGAGGGTTTTTATATAAATATATATATATATATATATATATATATATATATTGTACTATTGATTTGTTAGTTATGGTGTTTTGTAACAGTACCTAACACACCTATAAAAGTGTTCTGTAAAGAAAGTGAGTGGATGTAAAACAGAAGCCGCTCACTTTCTAGTCAGAAAAAAATCTCTATTTTGGAGAATGCACCAGCACCCAGTTTTTGGCTACACTGGCTGCTGAATCAGCCCATAATTTGCCCACAATCAGCCCCCCTATCCTCTCCCCTCTGCCCCTCTATACTGTAGCTTTGCTTATTTCTTTGTCTGCTCTCTCCTCCACTACACACACAGTAGATACAGAGGGTGAACTGGCCTGCAGCTGATTGGACAGGCACTAGGGATTATGGTTAAAGGGGAACTCAAGGTAAAGGTGTCAAGGTGATATTATAGATTAAGATAAAAATATCTCAATGTGCCATGATATAATATAATCCTTAATGAATAGTGATGAGCGAGCATGCTCGTCCGAGCTTGGTACTCGTTCGAGTATTAGGGTACTCGGTGGTACTCGTTCCTTGGATGAGCATCTCGCAATACTCGAGAAAATCTCATCATCCGTTTAATGTAAGTTTGGGGCGCAATTTCTCAGCCAATAAACATGCAGGAAACTCTAAGGTACATCCTGCAATGACGAGGGACCCATACATGTCGATAGCAGCAATTGTTTGGCCAAATCAGATGACCCTGCCATGTACATGCTCACATGTATGCTGGAAGAGATTAGGGACAGAGCTGCTGCTGGTCAGGGAGAGCGTTAGGGAGGAAAATAGCGTTCCAGTAGGCAGGGAATACTAGCGAAACAACCAAACAGCTCTTGTAAGGGCTTGTATTACTCCAGACTGCTGGCTGGGACTTGCAGTGCAGCTACCAAATTTTTAGCAGCACGGTGTGGTGATCGGCTGCTGGCAGAAAGGGGACATTAGGTGTGGCATACAGACCCCTAAGAAGTGCTCAGTACTATTTTATTGGGACCATTAGTATATATTCTGATATCTGTATTTCTTACGCAAGGCACATCTAAGTTCACTACTGCATGCTCAGTGTAAAGGGGGTGTCACAGAGTGTGTATAGGTGCAGCCACCAACAGATTCTATCCCACAGCCCCCAAAAACTAGTGGGACCACTAGTATATTTTCTGATTTCTGTATTTCTTATGCAAGGCCTATCTAAGCTCCATACTGTGCAGCGTAAAGGGGGTGTCACAGAGTGTGTATAGGTGCAGCCAGCCACAGATTGTATCCCACAGCCCCCCAAAAACTAGTGGGACCACTAGTATATTTTCTGATTTCTGTATTTCTTATGCAAGGCATATCTAAGTTAACTACTGCTTGCACAGTGATTCAGATGCACCACCACCACCATGCTCTCAGGAACTCTTTTCTGGACCCTTCCCTGAGTCTGAGCAATCGGTTGTCAGACAGTGAGGTTGTTGTCATGGATGTAACTCAAAGTGGGGAGCAGAGTGAGGAATTGGAGGAGGAGCTAGTGAATGAGGACGAGGTGACTGACCGGAGCTGGGTGGATAAGCCTAGTGAAAACTGTGCTTCTGAGGGGGAGGCAAGTTCACCCGCAGGATGGAAGAGGAGGAGGGGTGGGCAGAGGGAGAAGCAGGGGCAGAGCGAGCAGATCAGCAACTGTTTCACGGAGTCAAACTCCCGTGGTCAGGCCTAGATGTTCCCAAGTCTGGAAGTTTTTTAAAGAAAGTGCGGATGACTAACAGACGGTAGTGTGCAACGTGTGCACTTCAGGATCAGCAGGGGAGCCACCACTACCAGCCTAGCTACTACCAGCATGCGCAGGCATATGAGTGCTAAACACCCACTCAGTGGAACGAAGGCCGTTCAGTCACTGCAAGTCGCTCCTTCCCCTGTGTTACGTGCTGGCTCTGTCAGTCCCCCTGCCCAGGCCCCAGGCTCGAACGCCTCCCGCCCTACATGCACCCCTTTACCTCCACTATGCTCCACACTCTCCAGCATGGTGTCCAAGCGCAGCGATCAACTATCCCTGCAGCAGACCTTTGAACAGAAGCGTAAATACACTGCCACTCACCCGCATGCACAAGCCCTAAATGTGCACATAGGCAAACTGCTGAGCTTGGAGATGCTGCCCTATCGACTGGTAGAGACAGAGGCTTTTAGGAACCTCATGGTGGTGGCTGTCCCTCGGTGCTCTGTCCCCAGCCGCCACTACTTTTGATGGTGTGCCGTCCAAGCCCTACACCCTAGCCGACACGGCTAACATCATCCGTGCCCTGACCAACGCAGTCAGTGACAAGGTCCACCTAACCACGGACACGTGGACAAGTGCTGGCGGGCAGGGACACTATATCTCCCTGATGGCACTTTGGGTCAACTTGGTGGAGGCTGGGACAGAGTCTGACCCTGGTTCTGCTCATGTGCTGCCCACACCGAGGATTGCGAGCCTACCTCGGTCGCGGTCTCTTAAGATTTGTAAACCTCTTTCTCCTCCTCTTCTTCCTCCTCCTCTCTTTTACCCTCCACGAGCACGTTGCCTCCATTTTGTAGCGCTATCTGCATCAGCACTGCAGTGAGTAAGCACCAACAGGCGGTGTTGAAACTGCTGAGCTTAGGTGACAAGAGACACACGGCCCAGAAGCTGTTGCAGGGCATCACGACGCAGACAGATCTTTGGCTCGCGCCATGGAGCCTTAAACCAGGCATGGTTGTGTGTGACAATGGGCGGAACCTGGTGGCGGCTCTGCAACTCGCCAGCCTCACACATGTACCATGCCTGGCCCACATGTTCAACCTAGTGGTGTAGCTGTTCCTTAAGACCTACCCCAATTTGGCTGACTCGATCACCAAGGTGTGGCGCATCTGTGCGCATTTCCGCAAGTCAACCATGGATGCTGCCACCCTTAGGGCAGTGCAAAGGTGCTTGCAACTGAAGGCTCACAAACTGCTGTGCGACGTGCCCATGAGGTGGAATTCCACCTTCCAGATGGTAGCCAGAGTTTACAAGCAAAGCAGAGCCATTGTGGAATGCCAGATGTCAACCTCGGTAAGAAGCGGTAGTCAGGTCAGTCAGCTACCTCAAATCTACAATGAGGAGTGGACGTGGATTTCTGCTATCTGTCAGGTACTGGCCCCTTTGAGGAGTCAACACAGATGGTCAGCGGCGATGCCGTCATCGTCAGCCTTACCATCCTGATGCTGTGTCTGCATCAAACCTCCCTGCTCAGCCTGAAGTCTGGGACTTCGCCTTTGTGACAGGAGACGAGTGAAGAACATCCGCCGCTAGATAGCCAGACCACCCTGACATCAGTTCCTCACCACGGAGTAGAGGATGAGGAGGATAAAGAAGAGGAGGAAGAGGAGCAGACTGCGGACGCAACAGAAGAGGGTACCCATGCTCAATCCTTAGTTGTTAAGCAAGCTGAGGAATGCAGTATGAGAGTGAATCAATATCAGCAGGCCCTGGTGCTGAAGCTGAGAATGTACTTCCCATCTGACACCACTAGCGCCAGAGAACACTGTTCTGGGGTCCAAAGAGCAGGGAAAGGAGGGGTGGAGCAGGCAGCTTGTCAAGGGGCAGGGGAACACTCTCCAAGGCCTTTGACAGTTTAATGGCATCCCAGCAAGACTTTGTCAACTGTCCCCAGTCTAGACAGAGTAGGGGGGAGGCCTTCAGAAAGATGGTGAGGGAGTACCTTGCCGACCTTACAAACATCCTTCCCGATCACTCTGCTACCTACAACTACTGGGTTGCAAAACTGGATACGTGGCCCGAACTAGCTCTGTACACCTTGGAGGTGCTGGCCTGCCCTGCCACTAGCATGTTGTCTGAGCGGGTCTACAGTGCAGCTGGTGGCATCATCACTCATAAGCGTACCCACCTTTCAACTTCCTCTCCTCCTCCTCCTCCTCTTCTTACAAAAATGCTGAGCCAACAGGCAATTTTTCAGTGTGTCATCTCATCATCAATTTTTTGTCATCAATATTTGTCATCAATTTTTTTAGGAGTGTCAAGTCAACTACAGACAATTTTTTAGGAGGGTCAACTACAGCCTTTTGACTGCAATCTCATTGGTGACTTTGTTGTCACCGCCATTCTGTGTCAGGCTACATTTTCGGGTGGTTCATCTTCTACCTCAGTCTAACTTAGTTACTCTGTTGTCACCGCCATGCTGTTTCAGGCTACATTTTTGGGTGATTCATCTTCTACCTCAGTCTAACTTGGTCACTCTGTTGTCACCGCCATGCTGTGTCAGGCTACATTTTTGGGTGGTTCATCTTCTACCTCAGTCTAACTTGGTCACTCTGTTGTCACCGCCATGCTGTGTCAGGCTACATTTTTGGGTGGTTCATCTTCTACCTCAGTCTAACTTGGTCACTCTGTTGTCACCGCCATGCTGTGTCAGACTACATTTTTGGGTGGTTCATCTTCTACCTCAGTCTAACTTGGTCACTCTGTTGTCACCCCCATGCTGTGTCAGGCTAATTCGTTGGTGGTTCAGCTGCAACCTCATCTAACTTGGTCACTCTGTTCTCACCGCCATGCTGTGTCAGGCTACATTTTTGGTTGGTTCAGCTGCTATCTCATCTAACTTAGTAACTCTTTTGCGTGGTCTAGGTGCTACCTCATCTAACTTGGTTACTCTGTTGTCATCGCCATGCTGTATCAAGCTTCATTTTGGGGGAGTTCAGCTGCTACCTCAGTCTACCATCATGCTTTTTACAACCACTTGTTTCTGAGGGTCACCTCCAGGCTCTCACCCACGATTTTTTTGGAGGCTCACCACTACACTGTTGCCCCAAATTGTCTTGAAGGTCACCACCAGGCTGTTGCCCTGTATTTGGTGTTATGGTGCGATTAGGCAGCCTCAGAGGCATCCATGCATGCTGCCCCTGCTGTTTTCTGTCTATTTCTGTGGTGTTTCCATAATTTTCTGAGGTTTCCAGGCAACCTTCCCTGTGCAGAACTTTGGTCCCCTGCAAAAATGCTTGAGTCTCCAATCGACTTCAAAGTGGTTCATCATTCAAAACAAGCACCTGGCCATCGGTAAAGATTTAACTCCAATAACAAGCACCCGAGCCTTTTAGTGCTCGCTCATCTTTAATATATACATAAGACTTGATTGTATAATGATTGTGACACTGCTTTCACAAAATCTACAGCCATTTTGGTCTTTATACATAGTAGGCCTATGTGCAAAAGTTTTTTTTTAAAGAAGTATGAGAGCATTACAGTACTTTCTTCCTTGATTCATCTGGGTATTGGGGAGTTGAATTATAACACTGGAGCCTCTCTCTGTTATTTTACTCTCATAAGTAACCATATTCCTCATAAGAACACACTACAACTATTACAGCTAAATATTTATACAGAGGGGATATTAAAATGTTAAAAGGTATTTGTCCCAGCTCTCTGTCCCAATTTACTAAAAAGCCAGGAAACCTTCTTTAAAATCTTTCAATCCCTATGATATCAATGAGCCTTTACTCTTCAGGAGAAGCCATAACAAACTGGCAGATACACATGATTCTGGGATACGTACCGCATTGTGTCTAAAGATCGTTACTATTCTAAGTAATTTTTTTCCATATTCCCATGACTGTCTCATGACGTGATAAGTAAAGGTTACTAACACACTTTGTAAACTGATTCCTAGGTATTTTATAACGCTCTTGAGCTCCGGTGTAAAGGTAATCACTTGGTCTGTGATACAAGATTACACAATGGCTTCCGGCAGCTATAAGCGCTATCATGTACACGGTTTTGATTCCAGACAATATCTAGAGCATTACTTCTCAGACAAACCTGATATGGTTTTTGAAGAAGATATCTTGAAATTTCCCATTGAAAATCTTGCAAAAACTTTCACAGTGGGTATGTATCTTGATTTTTTAAAACTGTTAAATTAGCTTGATGGTTTTTCATGCTTTTACAATAGAACAATGTTAATCTTTACCTGAACCGTGTCTTCTATAAAGAAAAATGGCAATGTGGTAATTAATGGTACATACTCACTGGTTCAATGCAACTTGAGTGTAGGAAATGGGGTCAGTATTGGAGAGGTCACTGTTATTAGTGGGGTCAGGGGCGGATTGAGGATACCATGGGCCCCGGGCAGTTCAGAAATTATGGACCCCTGTTAACTACGTCCCCTCTAGCCCTACCCTCAGCTCACTAACCATGCCCCAACTAACGCTGCCGGTGGGGGCTATATAACATATCCTCAGGCTATGTGAACTATAAATGCAGGGCTTTTCTGTTAATATGTTTAGCATCCCACATGTACAATAGCCCCATCTGTAGCATCCCCCTACATAGAATAGGCCCCTCTGTGTAGAATCCCTCTATATACAATAGCCCCTCTGTGTAGCACCCCCATGAACAGTCCCCTCTGTGTAGTATCCCTCTATATACAATAGCTCCCTCTGTGTAGTATGTCCTATTAATAGCTCCCTCTCCTTAGTACCCCCATGAACAGTCCCCTCTGTGTAGCACCACAATGAATAGCGCTCTATGGGTAGCACCCCTATAAATAGCCCCCTCTATGTAGCACCCCCATGAATAGCTCTCTGTAGCACCCCCATGACTAGCCCACTCTGAAGCACCCCCATGACTAGCCCCCTCTGTATCACCCCCATGACTAGCCCTCTGTAGCACCCCTATGAGTAGCTCTTTGAAGCACCCTCATGACTAGCCACCTCTGTAGCACCCCCATGAGTAGCTTTGTGTAGCACCCCCATGACTAGCCACCTCTGTAGCACCCACAGGAATAGCTCTCTATAGCACCCCCATGATAAGCCCCCTCTGTAGCACCCCAAGAATAGCTCTCTGTAGCGCCACCATCTCTAGCCCCCTCTGTAGCACCCCCATGAATAGCCCCCTCTGTAGCACCCCCATGAATAGCTCTTTGTAGCACCACCATGAAGAGACCCCTCTGCTGTGCAGCCTTTATGTGAAAAACTAAATATTAAAAGTAAACTTACCTGTCACATCACTCCCCACCAGTGTTCCTCTCTCCTGGAGCTGAAGAGCTATGTCACTCTTCTCTTCTGACCTCCGCTCCTCACTTCTCCGCACCAGTGTGCGTCTAGGAAATTATGTCACCGGCCAGAGAACGTTCTAGCAGACGTGTCCACCTTAGAGTGGGGTACCACATGGGGTCAGTATTGGAGGAGGTCAATGTTATTAGTGGGGTAACACATGAGGTCAGTATTGGAGGGGACACTGTTACTAGTGGGATACCACATGGGGTCAATATTGGAGAGGGTCAATGTTACTAGTGGGGTACCACATGGGGTCAGTACTGGTAGGGTCAATGTTACTAGTATACCACATGGGATCAGTATAGGAGGGGTCACTGTCACTAGTGGAATATCACTTGGGATCAGTACACGTATACTCACCACAGGTGATCGGTGTCCCGTGCCACGGTTTCATTCCGGTCCTGCGGCGCCATTAAAATCTAGAGCACACTCACGTCATACGCTTCTGTGACCACTCTTTTGTCTCCTGTGATTGAACGCCGGAAGTCACAATTTTCAATGCATTCTCTATTGGAGAGCATGACTTCCGGAGTTCAAGCACAGGAGACAGAAGAGGGGTCACAGCAGCGGATGAAGTGAATGCGCTCCGCAGAAGCAGGGCGAAGCCGCGCCACTGGACACCGATCACCTGTGGTGAGTATATGCGCTAACGCCTAGTGGGGTGGGGGAAAAGGGGGGAGCAATAAAAAACATTTTGAGAACTGCTCATTAAGCTCCATTATCTTCAATGGAACCGAGTTACAAAACCTGTACCCAAACTGGAGACAAAAGCAGTGCTGTCTCTGGAAGAAATTGGCCATGTTTTTGTAGCACTGGATTACCCCTTTAAATGTAGAATCATGGTAGTTTTGGGACAGAAAAGCAAAAATATCCCAGGAATTTAGTGAAGTAAATGTGATGTTTCTGAATACTCAAATATTCTCATCTGGACTTACTTGTTATTTATTTTAAATGTGCAATATGTAATGGTTGTCCTTAAAGGAGAAGTCCGGACAGATCGATATTTTTTAGCAATTTCTGAGGAGGATAATAGAAATAACATACTCTTACCTCTTCCGCTCCAGTGTTGGTGTCTGCATCCTGCCGCTCCGATCCCCGGGTCCCTGGCCATTTCCTGGCCTGAGTGAGGAGCCAGGTCATGACGGGTGAGGTCCACTCAGCCAACGATCGGGGGCCGGGGATCGGAGCGGCAAGATGAGGCCACAAGCTCAGGAGCGGGACAGGTAAGAGCATGTTATTTATTTTATCCTCCCCTTCCCCAGCATTGGATAAAAAAAGGGTTTGGCTGGACTTCTCCTTTAAATGAGACAGTTTTACTAATGAAATGTTATTAAAAAAATAGTATTTAAGGATGATCCACAGGCAGTCCAAGGATAGTTCATAATACACCAATCTGTGTGTCTGTTTCTCTCTCCCCCCCAGATGGCCCCATAATATGTCACAACTGTGATATAAAAACTAAAGATCATGGTGCAAAAAATGATGCCCCATGCAGCCTCATAGGTGAAAAAATAAAAGAATATAAAATATACCTATTTGCAAAAAATAAGTTTTAGTGTTAATAAAAACCGTAAAACATTAGAAAAGCTATGTAAACATGCATATGGCTGTATTCAGACTTACCCATAGAATAAATATATCATGTCAGTTTTACTGTGAAATGCATTACGTAAACACACAAAAAAAATTTGCAGAATTTTGCCCCCCACCCACCCCCAAATTTCACCCCATAAATCATATTTTGGGGGTTCTGTCATTAATTTTATGGTATATTGAAAGGCTGCATTATAAAGTACAGTTGTTTTTGAAAAAAAACAAGACCTCACATGGCCCTGTAGGTGGAAAAATAAGAGAGTCATAGCTCTTAGAAGGTGAGGAGGAAAAAAAGAAAATGGAAAAATGAAAATTGGTACTGTCGGCGCTGTGGGGACATTTTTAAGCCTGGCGCAGAAAAAGCCGGACTTAATAAATGTCCCCCATAGAGTACTTCCCCCAGTGGCCACAAAATTAGCCAGCCACTAATATACAACTGGCTGCATGTATTTCCCAGTGCCTGCCCAGTCACTGACACAGATAAAGCCCAGCCCACTCTCTCATTGTGTGTGAATTATGGCTGCCATTTTGAGCATTTAATTTGAAAGTAAACATTTGGATTAGTAGAAATTTGAACATTTCAAGATTTTCTGGTAATTATGGTTTCATAAAGAAAGAAAAAGAAAAAAAACAAATAAAGAAATCAATCTCCAGTAGAGAAAAAAATGCCTCATAAGCCAAATTCATTCCATTTGGCATATACATTTTATTGCTCTTTCTTACAATTATGTAAAACAGAAGAATCTCATACTGTATCTGCAATAGACTAAAGGAGTTATCCTTTCTTCAAAAGAACATTTTCTCTGGTATTTCTTGCAATTAAAAAGGTTGTCCACCTTAAACTATCTTGTCCCCAACTAATTCTTTATGGACCCAGTTTGTTAGGCATTTCACATTGGAACAGTGAGAAGCTGATTCAAATTCAATATAGTGCCAACAAAAATATTGTAGGGCCATAGAAATTCAGCCTGTGTACAGATGAAAATTGAACTAGTGGTATACTGCCTTCTGAATAGACTGAGTGTGACTGTCATCTGTCCTGGAGCATTGGTACACTTTGTGATCAGTCAATTGTCAGGATACTAATCTAACAGACAAGGACTGTCCACAATGGAGATCCATATTATTATGATTTTAAGAAGTATTAGATTAATGCAACCATATTGAACCCTTATAAAAGAGGATTATTTGCGCTGTTCTTCTTACATTATTTTGGCTGTTGGAATAAGCAATGCTTACATGTTTTTCTAGTAGGGGCAGAGACATGTCATTATTAATATACAATATCTATAAGAGCTTAATTTTCAGAATTTTTTTGCAGGTCACATTAATGGAGATGTCTTGGTTGACCTCAGTATTGGTTCCATGGTCCATCATCTCTATGCGGCCTGTGAGTTTTTCAAACACATAATAGTGCTGAAGGTCAGTGACCGATGCATCCTGGAGCTGAAGAGATGGCTGGACACACGGACAGGAGCGTTTAACTGGGGACATGCTACAAAGATTCATGTAGAGATGGAAGGAAAGAGGTCAAATATTTGCTTATATTCGAGACATTGGTGCTACTGTGCAAAGGACGTAAAGAGGATCTACCATAAGGGAATTTATCAAAATAGCGATCACGCTATGATCTACTTACACTTCTGTACTACCATGATTCCCTGAAAATAAGGCATCTTCCTTATATAAAGCACCCCAAATAATCTACAAAGGCACCCCCACCCTGAAAGTAAGGCCATCCACCATGTGCCGCCGCTCACCCCCTCCCTCCTTTGGATTGTTAGGTGCTGCTCACCCCCTTCCATCCCGTGATGCTCACCCCTCTCCTCTCGCGTGCCGCTCACCCCTCTCCCTGCCGTGCTGCTCATTCCTCTCCCTCCTGTGCCGCTCACCCCTCTCCCTGCCGTGCTGCTCATTCCTCTCCCTCCTGTGCCGCTCACCCCTCTCCCTGCCGTGCTGCTCACTCCTCTACTCCAGTGCCGTTCACCCCTCTCCCTCCCGTGCTCTTCACTCTTTTCCCTCTGGTGCCACTTATCACTTTCCCATGTCGTTCATCACTCTCCCTACCGTGCCGCTCATCACTCTCCCTCCTGTGCCACTCATCCCTCTTTCTCCCCTGCCGCTCACCCCTCTCCCTCCCATGCCGCTATCCACTCTCCCTCCGATGCCGCTCACCCCTCTCCCTCCCATGCCATTCACATCTCTCCCATGACACTTACCCCTCTCCCTCTCGTGCCGCTCACCCTTCCCCCTCCCATGCTGCTCACCCCTTTCCCTCTTGTGCCACTCACCCCCTCTCCCTCAACGTGCTTGTCTGGTGCCGCTCCTGAGAAATACAACATTCCCCGAAAATTAGACAGAGTGCCTCTTTGGGAACGTAAATTAATATAAGGCCCTTTCTTATTTTTTTGGGGGGGAACACAATTTTGATTCTTTTTGAATTCTGCTTTGGTTAAATTCAGGTCTTTCCACCACTACTGGCAGCCAATAATCCTAAGATAACTACCGAGCTTTCATATCACTGTTCTCACATCGATGATAGGACAATCACTTCCTTTATTTCTCCCATTTCTTTCAGTGACCAATTAGAGGACAAAGAAGGAAAAGTGAGATCAGCCGCTCAACATGTAGTAAAATGTGACCTTGAAAAAGAAAATATGACGGATCCGATAGTCTTACCACCAGCCGACTGTATCATCAGTGCTTGGCTTCTAGAGGCTATCTGCAAAGACCAAGAGGATTACATCAGATATCTGAGGAAGTTCTCAGGGTTGCTGAAACCTGGAGGACACCTACTATTATTTGGGGGTTTAGATGTAACATATTACACAGTTGGGAGAGACAGGCTCAGTGCTTTCACATATGATGAGGCTTTTGCCAGGAAAGCTCTGGCTGGGGAAGGATTTGTTATTGATGACTGTAAGGTTAAGAAGAGAACGGCTGTGAGTGACCTCACTGACTATAAGGCCCTCATATTCATTGCAGCTCACAAGGAGAAGTAGGTCTTACATGTCAAGTCTCATGTTAAGAGTTTAGATGTAAAGCTTTTAAACAGGATAAAATATTCTAATATAGCCTTCTTTTGAATTTAATTGAAATAATTATAGAGAATCCTGATAAATTGATTGAAATGATTTTCTAGGTTAGACAACCCATTTTCCTATACACTATTAGTTGATGGTGAAGGAGTCCCACGCTCAACTTTTCTGTACAGCAGTGTGAATGGCTGAGTGTAAGTGAAGCAACATTATAGCAGCAGTGTGTATAGCTGAGTATGAGTGCAGGCACATTATAGAAGCAGTGTGTATAGCTGAGTGTGAGTGCAGGCACATTATAACAGGAATGGAAAGGATAGGAAACACAAAGGCTGACAGAGACTGCAGGAATCATGAAGGAATGAGCAGGACACATGTGGGCCCATAAATGCACCACTCTCTGTCCGGGGAGAGAGGGGTTACAGCCAGGGGCGTAGCTACAGGCTGATGGGCCCTGGTGCAAAATTTTAGCTTGCCCCCCCACCCCACCCCACACACGCAGCCCACAGACATGCAGAGCACAGGCAGACACACAGGCAGACACACAGACAGCACACACAGAGCACAGACGCACACACAGAGCACAGACCCCCAGAGAGCACAGACGCACACACAGAGCACAGACCCACAGAGAGCGCAGACACACACAGATCACAGACACACACAGAGCACAGGGTCCCACACACAGAGCACAGGGTCCCACACACAGAGCACAGGGTCCCCCCCCCCCCCCCCCACACACACACAGCACAGACCCCCACACACACACACACAGAGGAAAGACACACACACACACAGAGCACAGGGTCCCACACACAGCACAGACCCACACACACACACACACACACACACACAGCATAGACACACACATAGAGCACAGACACACACACACAGAGCACAGACCCACAGAGAGCACAGACACACACACAGAGCACAGACACACACACACACAAACACAGAGCACAGACACACACAGAGCACAGACCCACAGAGCACAGACACACACACAGAGCACAGACACACACACACAGAGCACAGACCCACAGAGCACAGACACACACACACAGAGCACAGACCCACAGAGAGCACAGACACACACACACAGAGCACAGACACACACACAGAGCACAGACACACACAGAGCACAGACACACACACAGAGCACAGACACTTACTTATTATGAGGAAACTTCACTTTGTCAGCAGCTCCTGGCCTCCCTCCTCCTGATGCCGGACCATGCTCTCCCGCCCCTCCCCCTCCTCCACACAGACAGCAGAGAGGAGCAGGAAACAGGTGATGGGGAGAATTCAGGACCCCACACTGCAGCGTTAGGCAGCCTGCAGAATCACAGGAGGCAGAGAGGCAGGAAGTGGCAAGGGAGCCCAGGGGGCCCCCTGTAGCTAGGGGCCCGGTCGCCATGGCGACCGTGGCGACCCCTATAGCTACGCAACTGGTTACAGCTATGTAGAGATTACCTCCACAGTCCTGATGCAAGCCTCAGCCTGAAGTGAATCTGCTATGATTTGGAAGATGAGGGAGAAGACTTTCTGGGTCAGAGTACAGTGCTGTAAACCCCGCTTTGCAGACCATAACCCTCCCCGACTCTCCCTCCCACCCTGTACAGGGAGCTCTTAAACCAAAGCAATGCTCTTAAACCAAGTTACAATTTTGAAAAACTGTGAGCTCTTCTTGCAAAACGCTCTCAATTCAAGTTACTCTTAAACCAAGGTACCACTGTACTTGCTTGGATTTTATAATAATAATAATTAAGTCAAGTTGTAAGAAATTACTTTTTCTGATTATAGCGCATAGCTTCATTTTATGGTGTGAATATTTCCTATGAGGCAATGTATCTGACAGTAATACAAACTAACAAAAGTTTTAAATTTAAGGGTTTATCCAGCAAAAATCTTAATAGTAATGACAGCAGTGGGCAGCAAAGAAAGCTAAGGGGTCGAGTATGGAAACGGACCAATCAGATAGATGCATGATGGGAAATGTAGTTTTCTGGATGGCGCCATCTTGGATATAGATCAGCTTTTAGAAAAAACTTTTAACTCAGGAATGGCAGTAGCTAAAATGCAGGACATGGCTCAAAATACTAAGGGGAACTGGCTAAGTAAGACCAGCTAGCATTTCATTTTTTAGCTCTTGGGTGGATAATCTCTTTAAGGACAAAAATGTCACATGATTACATCAGGGAGCTCATGGTGATAGAAATTCCCCAAAGTCAATAGCCTACAGTATGTTTAGTGATCAGCTTATCAGCCATTACCATGGTAAGATACTTCTATAGTTTCTCAAGATAAACATCCTTAAAGAGGACCTGTTACCCCCCCGTGCCTGGTCAGAGCCCGGCCGACCCCACGCTAGAGCCCCTTATACTCACCTCGTTCCTGAAGTCCCACTTCTTCAGCCGGTTCCGGGACTCCATTCATTCTCTATGGGCGTCGGACTCATATCAGTAGCACTCGCCGGGCTTCCCACGGGGATATCTCTGTTCCCGTACCGGCTCCAGGAGTGGGACTTCAGGAACGGGGTGAGTATAAGTGGCTCTAGCGGGGAAACGGCGGGGCTCTGATCCGGCACGGGGGGTTACAGGTTCCCTTTAAGAACAAAATCATGTAGAAGCATTGAACAAAAAAAAAAGACTTTTCATGATTCCTTTGTTAGTTCAATATTTGTAATTCATGAAATCCGCAAAATATCCCAAATCAGTATCATCCTTAGTGCATTTGAAACATCAGGAATCCTATTCACTCCATTCAAAGCCCAAGCTTAACACGTCGCATCACGAAGGAAGAGTTGGCATCGAGACATACATATAGAAGCTAAACTGCAACATTGAGGAACCCCCCACCACAATACATAGAACAGGGTCTTGTGAGACTACAACCGTTAAAAGCAAACAGATGGACATCAACTGAAGGAAATCTGTCATCAAAAAATGACCTATTGTTTAAATTAAGTTCTTATGTTATTATTATTATTATTATTATTATTATTATTATTAAGAATTGTTGGCAATGTTTTTTTCTAATTTTCCATTTTACTATATTTTAAAACACTGCTCAAAAAATAAAGGGAACACTTAAACAAGACAATATAACTCCAAGTAAATCAAACATCTGCTAAATCAAACTGTCCACTTAGGAAGCAACACTGATTGATTTGTAGCCGGTGCACTGTTTGACTGATGTTGAGTGCCACTACTGTTTTGGAGTACCCATATAGTGCCTAAGCCTTCCCAAATGCTATTTTGCCAGTTAGCTATTGTTAAACCCCTAAATGTACCCTGGGCTTTCCTGAACCCTAGTCTGCCAAGAGTAATCAACCTTTGGGGGACCATCAGCCTGAAAGCTTTGGACAGCACTAGAACAGTCCGGACCCTTCCCTTGATTGCTGGCTCAAGGATTGACTATTGACTGCTGTGGAGCTGGAACATTTTGGGGGTCTGTAGGGATCTCCGGTGTGGAGGCACAGCTGGTCACTTGCCAGATGGTTAGCTGTGACGCCACTTCTGCGGTGGTTGGCGGAGATGTAGCCTTGCCCATTGATGTTGTGTTGTGACGCCAGTGCCAGTTGGGCACAGTTGCTTTTATTTTAATGGGCAGACTATACTTTTTTCTCCTGTGGTCAGTAACCTGCCAGGCTGTTGCAGTGTCCCTTGGGCAATTATCATGATGGTCCAGAGTGGAGCAGTGACCCACCTGGATTATCGGCACTTCCACCCACAGGAAAGGGAAATTACCCAAGGAAGGTCTATTTGCTGTGTCGTTGCTTAGTGAGGAACCACAGAGTCTCTTTAGGAAATATATAATCTTGTTTACGGTGAAGATACTTTAGGTAGGCAGCAGATAATACAGATTTTCCTTGATACAATACTTCACACTTTATAAGTTACTTAACACTTCAGAATTCAGATCTGCACTGAGAGTAGAAGGAATAATACAGCCGTGTTGACTGAGTTGTGTGATGAGAGGTTGAAAGGAGGATCCGAAAAGTAGAGAGGAGAATGTCAAGAGAGTCCCAACCCAATATAGAACTGTGCTCTGCCAGAACTTCAGAGGTAGAAATAGAAAAATACTTGAGAGAATATTTGTGCCTATGTTTTGACTCTCTGGTCTTTGCACCACCTATTGCCCACCAGTGTCAAGGGACCCATCCTAGAGAGTGACAGAAGCCCTAGACCTTGTTACCTGAGATGAGCAGAGGGTCAGAGTTCTCTGATTACACCCGCGCTGTGAGTGCATAGACTTCTTTCAACTTTGCTCTATCCGGATCAGTTCCTTTACTTTTTATGGATACTGTCCTGCACTGTGTTCCTCTTTGTCTGTGTGGGTTAGGATGATCCCTGACTTTTCCTCTCTAGTAGTAGCTTCACACTGCATAGCGAGGAGTAGAGTTGCTTGAAGAGAAGCAGTGTCTAGATACATGTGCTGTCCGTCTAGACCACAACTTAGACTGGGGACCTGGCAGGAGCCAGGGCCCAACTTGACTACTGCAGGGAGTGTCCTAGCTTATGTCCTTCCCCTACAGAATGCAAAGGCAAAAGACCCTACACTTCCTCTACCCATGTGACTTCCTATCAACAGCATGTGTAAACTGTGCTGTGAGTGGGTGAGCAGTGTGTGTAAAAGTAAACAGAGAGATGATAGGTGAAGGGAAGAAAGAACTCTCATTGGTATACAGATTAATGTGACACATAAACAAGAACAATAACCCCTTAGGTACTACAGCTGTGCAATATCTGTATATACATAGTTATCACAACAACATCTTGTGGCAAAACTCTGGTACTGCTACATTACCACTAACACTTTTGTGAAGGGTGTAACCAATAGCAACACCTGTGGCGGGACACCACAGATCGATTCCACAAAAACAGCCTGGCTATTACTCACCTGACCACTGGGTCTTACTCGGAGTTACAAACTATGTCCAATCCTGTTAGGATGGCCACTACCAGGACCCCATATTCCACCACTTCCACCCCCTTGACTGCTTCCTCTCCCGCTGTCACTGGTCAAACCCTCAAAAGGGACAGACTTGTTTAGACACTTGAACATCCTTGCAGAGGACAAATTATTGCAACACAAGGGGAGGTGAAAGGGTACTTGATGGGGGATTGGAACGTGTGAAATGTTTTTATAGAAAGATTTTCCATTTTCTGCCACTGTCCAATGCTGTCCATGGTGAAAATTGGATGATTGACTGGCTGATTGACATTTTTTTTAATTTATGATTTTCCAATTTTTGACACTTTTACTAGAACATGCATTAACAAATTCATCCTTTGGTAATAGTCCCAGTACTGTTGCTTCTATAGTTTGGCTGTTTTATTGAAATTCGATTCACAGATTTTAACGAATTGAATCAAAATTCACGTAGCTCGCAAAACAAATTTCCGGCTTCTTCGCTGATCTTTATTTGGGAGTAAGAATAATTGGTCATTTTACCTTAAATGTCAATGTGAATAACAGGGTAACTGAATAATTTAACTTAAAGGCACTTAAGTAGGAATATATAACTTGGTTGCTATAGGTTATGGATATATTTAGTGGGAAACTCAGTCTAATTAGATGACACTCTGTTTAATGTCTGTGGTTAAGAAAAGAACATTTCTGCTCACAGAAAAACTCTGCAGATCTGTCAAAGGATACCTAGAGGAATTCATGCCAGGAGCATGTTCACCATTGTGGAAGCAGATCAGCACCGTCTCCCACAGGAGGCCTAAGAAGAGAATGGAAAAACAAGGGGGTCCTTGAGCAATTTCTCCTATCCTGGACTAGTAAAATGAAGTAGTAACTTGCTTGTAGCAAGAGGAAAGATCGTTTCCTTTAGCTTGATCTCTACCAGTTAGGTAGAGTTCAAGGGCACCTGAGGAAGCATACAGCTTAGTAGTTGACAGAATGGTTTGACCAGAAGGAGCTAAGCTAGCAGACATGTGCACTTGCCAAGAGCCAGGCTCGCACTGGTTTTACAATGGTTTATGCCCAGCCCTTTCAAGCTTAGCAGGGACTGCACTAGACACTCCTTATTAGTATTCGAGAGACGTCATGAGATTAAGGCATCTTACTTCTTTGAATGTGGTAAAAATGGCAGAAATATTAGCTGGAAAGTTTTTTTTTTTTTTTAGTAACCACTCAACCATAATGATGCAAATAATTTCTAATGAACACTACTCCTTTTCACTTGGTTGGTAGAGAGGTGCGAGTGATACTTGGGGACTATCCTGGTAAAACATTTATTTAAAAAAAAAAAAAAAAAAAGAAGAAGAAGAAGAATCAAGCACTTCGACCCCATCAAAAGCAATTCCTTTATTACCAAAATCCATTGATGTTTATGTCTTGACAGCTGTGCATACAGGAGCAGTTACAAAACAATTCTGAAAAAAAAAATCAGAATTACTGTGACATCTGATTTGGACCTATTTGATTATCTGATCTTACCACCTACTGTAGCTCTGGGCACATAACTACAGTACATGAAAATACACCATGCCTGGCCCAGTAAATAATAACTAAGTGGCAATGCTGGCAATTTATGTTTCATAGCTCAGTGTACTGAAGCAGGGAGCAGAAGTCCTTGTTGCCACAAATTTAAAACTTATGGTCCTTTTACACGGAGCAACAATTTGCCCAATCAAACGATTAACAATTTCGAAGTAACAATGTGTTTTTTATAACGATCAGCATTTAGACGGAACGATATATTGTTTGAAAAATCGTTATTGCGATCGTTTTAAGATCGCTTAAGACTATCTCCCACATAGGGGGAATCGTTAAAAGACTGTTTACATGAAGCGATCTGCAAATTTTCAGTGAACGACCAACGATGATTTGAGAAAGATGATGATTTGTTGAAAGATCAAAATAAACGAGCCAGTAATCGCTCAATTGCGATCGGTATTGTGAAAATTCGAACGATAATCGCTCCTTGTAAAAGGACCATTAGATTGGGAAATTTAGAGCCAATTTAGTTTAAGAATCAATTCTGTCATCTTCATAGATCAATCCTGTGGATAGGGAAAAAGTGAATTTAGGCTATGTTCACACTGCGTAAAAGTACGTCCGTTGTTGCCGCGGTGGAACAATGCCTGTTGTTCTATGGGATCCCGGAATCCCATACATCGCCGTAAATAACTGACATGTCAGTTTTCTGCGTCCGGAATTCAGTGAATTCCGTCCGCAGAAAGACCTGTCAGTTCACACAGTGAAGCGAGCGGCTCCGGCCGCTCACTTCACTGTGCGCTATGGGAAGCTCTGATGCGGGCGCGCGCTGATGCGACCACATCAGAGCTCTGCGGCTGAAAGGATCATCCGGCCGGTACTTAAGTACCGACCAAGATGATCCGGCCAGAGACCGGCCGTTTCGTGACCCGGCCGGTCTCACACGCCGTGTGAACATAGCCTTAAAGTCTATGGGAGAAAAATTCTTGTTTCTTGGATACCAATGATACCTTAAAAACTGCATCTAACACGCCAAAGTCACAGTATTACACCATCTATCACAGCCTCTCAACAATAAACTCTAAACACAATATAACCTCTATGTAAACGGGAAAAAAAAACACCAGGAAACCTTATTTCCTCTACATTAGCATGGACAGAAAGACAAATTTTAAGCAAAATAAATATTTTCCTGCACCCCTTTAAATCATATTGCCTATGACTACCTCAGATGGCATAAGGAAGGGGGAAGTCAAACTGCACCCACCCTTAACTGTCATTGTGTGTGTGTTTGTGTGATCTCATGGAAACCATGTAAAAATTGAAAATGAGGCCCTTGACTGAGGTGAACCCTTCAAAAATCTTGGGAGTTACAGGAGAACTGATAACAATACAGTCGCCCTAAGAGACCCTGAAATTTGAATGTTCACACTTGAAATCCTTTAACCTCTTAAGGACATAGGACGTACCGGTACGTCCTATGTCCTCACTTGCACTTCAAAGCGGGGCCGCGCGGCGGCCCCGCTTTGAAGTGCCGCGATCCCGGGTGCCGCGTGCAGCCCGGGACCGCCGCTATTAGCGGGCACGGTCTGATCGCCGTGCCCGCTAATTAGCTAATCGGAGGCAGCTGTCAAAGTTGACAGCTGCCTCCGATTACCGGAGGCAACGTTTCCCTGGTGTCTAGTGGGGGAGATCGCTCCTCCGGGACCTTGTCCCGGAGGAGCGATCTCCGTTACTGATGCCGGCCGGGGACGCGTCCAAGATGGCGCCGTCCTCGGCTCGGCACTCGTTCGTTTTCGGCTGCAGCAGCCGAAAGCAAACGAGTGCCGATCTCATGGATCTCTGCAGCATATCTATGCTGCAGAGATCTCAATGAGAGATCCAAGTGTATATACTAGAAGTCCCCCAGGGGGGCTTCTAGTATATGTGTAAAAAAAAAAAAAAAAAGTGTTGTTAATAGTAAAAAGCCCCCTCCCCTAATAAAAGTCTGAATCACCCCCCTTTTCCCAGGTTTTAAATAAAAGTAAACAAATAAATAAATAAATAAACATGTTTGCTATCGCCGCGTGCGTAATCGCCCGAACTATTAATTAATCACATTCCTGATCTCGTACGGTAAACGGCGTCAGCGCAAAAAATCCCAAAGTGCAAAATTGCGCATTTTTGGTCGCATCAAATCCAGAAAAAATTTAATAAAAAGCGATCAAAAAGTCGTATATGCGCAGTCAAGGTACCGATAGAAAGATCACATCATGGCGCAAAAAATGACACCTCGCACAGCCCCATAGACCAAAGGATAAAAGCGCTATAAGCCTGGGAATGGAGCGGTTTTAAGGAACGTATATTGGTTAACAACGGTTTGAATTTTTTACAGGCCATCAGATACAATATAAGTTATACATGTTATATATCGTTTTAATCGTAACGACTTGAGGAACATGCATAACAAGTCAGTTTTACTTCAGGGTGAATGGCGTAAAAACACATTTCCCCCAAATAAAAGAAATGCGTTTTTTTTTTCAATTTCACCACACTTCGAATTTTTTTCTGGTTTCGCAGTGTACTTTATGCAAAAATTCAGCCTGTAATTGCAAAGTACAATTAGTGACGCAAAAAATAAGGGGTCATGTGGGTTTCTAGGTGGAAAAATGCAAGTGCTATGACCTTTTAAACACAAGGAGGAAAAACCGAAAACGTAAAAACGAAAATGGGCCATGTCCTTAAAGGGTTAAAGAGTATCTAAGAGAGGGCAGGTGCAGTATCCTTGGCAAACCAGGATAAGAATTTTAAAAAAATTAACCCCTAGACGAACCTGGTCATAACTGTATGTAGTAACTGGCGTCGCTAGGGGAGTTCAGTGGGGGTCCAAGCGGCGGCCCTGCTCTAAACCACCGCGATCCCAGGTGCTTTATGCAGCCCAGTACTGCGGCTATTAGCGGGCATGGTCTGATCGCCGTGCCCGCTAATTAGCTTTCTAAATGCAGCTGTCAAAGTTGACAGCTGCATTTAAAAAGCAGCGTTTCCCCTTCCCTGGTGTCTAGAGGGGGGATCCGTAATGGCGCTGATCCCGGCTCGGCACTCTATTGTTTTCGGCTGCAGCAGCCGGAAGTAATAGAGTGCCTATCTCATTGATCTATTATTCACCCCCCTTTTCCTATTTTATAGATAAAAATAAATAAATAAATATGTTTTGTATCGCCACGTGCGCAATCGCCCAAACTAATAATTTATTTCATTCCAGATCTCACACGTACTGTAAACCGTGTAAGCGAAAACTATTTTGAAAGTGCAAAATTGAGCATTTTTGGTCACTTAAAATCCCCAAAATTTGTAATAAAAAGCAATCAAAAAGTTGCATATGTGCAACCAAGATACTGATAGAAAGTACATATCATGGGGTCAAAAAATTACAATTACAAGTTACATATCATTGTAATCGTACTGACTTGAGGAACATATATAACAAGTTTTATCCCAGGGCAAACAGTGTAAAAACAGAATCCCCCAAATAGAAAAAAAAAATGCATTTCACCACACATTTATTGATTCTGCCTGCTAAACAGTGTGTTCCTCCACCTAAAGGCATAAGAAAAGAAAATTAGCACTTCTGACTTGGAGGAGGAGAGACAAAAAATAAGATTAGAGCACAAAAATGGAGTTTAAGGCCCTTGAGGTGGCCCTCCAAAAATTGATTTTGTGGTCCTTGAGGTGAGCCTTTCAAAATGCCCAGTTTGGGGGTGGATTTAATGAAAAAATAAAATAAAATTAAAAAAAAACTAACATTTTAATTTCATTTGATTTAGTTTCAGGGAAGGCAAAGGGCACCAAAATTATCAATGCCAGTTCGGATAAGCAGTTACAAAAAAATAAGTTGAGACCTCCAAAATAGAGTTCAACACCCTTTAGTTGAGCCCTCCAAAAATGGTGTTAGACAAGTTAGAATTGAGACCTTCCAAAAATTGATTTTGCCGTTGAAGTGAGCCCTCCAAAAATGTAGTTTGATGATGTTGAGGTGAACCCAACAGACATTAATTTTTATCCCCTTGTGGTGAGCCCAACAAACATTAATTTTTAGGCCCATGTGGTGAACCCAACAAACATTTTAAGGCCCTTGTGGCGAGCCCAACAAACTTTATTTTTTAGGCCCTTGAACTGAGCACAACACAAAATTAATTTTCAGGCCCATATGGTGAGCCCAACAAACATTATCTCTTAGGCCCTTGAGCTAGCCCAACAAAGATTCATTTTTAGGCCCATGTAGTGAGCCCAAAAAACATTAATTTTTAGGCCCATGTGGTGAGCCCAAAAAACATACATTTTAGGCCATGTGGTGAGCCCAACAAACAAAATTTTTAGGCCATTGAGCTGAGCCCAACAAATATAACTTTTTAGGCCACTGAGCTGAGCCGAACATTAATTTTTAAGGCTCATGTGGCGAGCCAAACAAACATTATTTTTAGGCCCTTGAGCTGAGCCCAACAAACATAAATTTTTAGACACATAGGGTGAGCCCATACAAACATTATTTTTTTAGGCCCTTGAGGTGGCCCGTTAAAAATTATATGCATGGCCCTTGAGTAGAGCCCCCAGGAAAATTATATGAATGCCCCTTGAGATGAACCCTCTAAAAAAATTATCAGTCTGTTTGGTCTTTTTTTGTACGGTGGTTGAAGCGGAGGAGGAAATAAGCTTAAGCAGACATGGCACTTCATGTTTTGCTGCTTTCCACCAGTGGAGAAGCAAACTCTGGGTTAATCCAATGGCTGTTCATTTTGATAAGCGCCAGCCTGTCAGCACTGTCAGTTGACAGGTGGATGCGCTTATCGGTGATAATGCCCACGGCTGCGCTGAAAACCATCTCTGAGAGAACAATGGCCAACACCTCCAAGGTGTAGAGGGACAGTTCCAGCGCACAAACGCAGCACTTTCACAGTAGCTCTGGCAGATTCGGGTAGATTTTTAAAAAGCCTTGTACCACCAAATTAAAACCATGGGCCAGGCATGGTACAGTACTTGTGGAAGATCGCCAAGCTCCAGAGCTGTTACCAGGTTATGGCTACTATCACACATGACCATCACACAGTCCTAGCTGCAGCAGAGAGAGACACATTTTCGTCTGCTGCATTATGGCGTGCAGCACCTCAGAGGCAAGCTGATGAGCTTCAGCATTGCCTCTTGTTGTCTCCCCACAGCAGTGCTGCCACGCTTCCATCTAGCGGCTGAGGGCTATTTTATGGTGGATGAAGAGGAGGTTTTATCATACAAAGTTGCAGAAACCCTGACAAAAGCAGGGCCCGCAATCTTGGGGGTAGCAGGTAGGCCGTCCCAGGGTGCAACCTGGTCCTCCTCTCCATAACGTTGACCCAGTGTGCCATCAGGGAGATGTAGCCTCCCTGGCCACAAGTGCTTGTCAACATGTTAGTGATCAAGTGGACCTTTGCACTAACTGCGTAACTCAGGGCCCCCCCAATGTTACGGGATGTGTGCTGGTGCAAAGCGGGGAAGGCCCAGTGAGAAAAGTAGTGATGGCTAGGAATGGAATAGTTCAGTACAACGACCGCCATGAGGTCATGAGGAAATATGGCAGCTTAACGCTTGAGCATGTGGGTGACTTTTGCCTCCCATCGAATGCCTGGGAAATGGACAATTGGTAGGACGAGGCGCATGAGGTAGGCAAAGGAGCAGACGCAGGTGAAGGAGAAGCTGAAGGCGAAGGAGCAGAGAAAGGCAAAGGGGCCGATGCAGAGGAAGATATGCTAGTGTCCTGGCTGGTTGACTGGACTGCAGTGCCAGCACACAAAACAGGAGAGGAGGCAGTGGCGGCACCAATTAGCGCTGAATGGTTTCTGTTGGCTCTCTCCCACTCAGTCCAGTGCTTGGCTTCCAAGTGCTGCTGGCTTGTGGTGGTTGTTTTTTTCCGAGCTCCTACTCAGCTTCGAATGACACAGTGTGCAAACAGCACTTAACAGCACATCCGCACACACAGCCTCTAGTCATCCCACTGCCTCTTTTTGCCTTGTGCAGTGCTGCGCAGGCCTCCACGTCACCATTGCTTTCACTGCTATACATGACCCCTGACCCCTACATTCTTTTCTTCCACTTCTTCACTCTGCTCCTCCTACAGCCCACTGGACATACCAACAGTCTCCCTTGCTGGCAACTGGATCTTCCTCTCAAAAGAAAAAAAAGCATATGCACAAAAAAATGGTAGCACATCACAAAAATCTTTATTATAACACAGAAATAGATACAAAAATACCACATAAATATATGAATGTACAGGAGTAGTAAAATGAGGGAGACAACACCCCAAATACTGCTCTACATTAAAAACACTAAAATGTCACCATAAGTCCTGCTGGTGTTCCAGCCAGGGCTAATCTACCACTCTGACTCTGGACTGTATGTACAATAACAAAAATCCAACATCTCTACCTAGACAGAGACCCAGTAAAACAAAATATAACCACAAATAATGAAGCATAGGAAAAAAAAAAAGAAAATTGGAAAAGATCACCATATACAGTCCAACAGAATGAGAGTCAGATGGGATAAGAAATCACCCCACGCGTTCCGCCATCTAGCGGCTTTCTCAGAGATGTGGGCAGTAGAGTGAGGGGCATAGTATATATACCTATACAACATGTGAAAGCAATTACAGATTAGATGAAAAAAATATCATAACATGTGCAGGAGAATCAAACATCTCAAACATGTCCGGCGCCATCTTGGAAGAGCTGCACATGTGCAGTAGCATCAAGAAGCTGCCACTAGAGGCAGAAGTGTATCGGCTTCAAGAATATGGCAGCCGCATGTATGAATATAAAAGCGACTGAGAAGCCGGCACCATTTTGGAGTAGTCACGCATGTGCAGTAGCATTGGAAGACATTGTCACTAGAGGTAAAGGTAACCAGACATGAATATGGCAGTCACTATACATATATATATAGAAGTCGGCGCCATCTTGGAGTAGTCACACATGTTTAGTAGCATTAAAAGACATTGTCACTAAAGGTAAAAGTAACCAGACATGAATGTGGCAGTCACCATACATAAATAGAGAAGTCGGCGCCATCTTGGAGCAGTCACCCATGTTTGGTAGCATTGAAGGACACCGTCACTAGAGGTAAAAGTAACCAGATTACAAGAATATGGCAATCACTACACATGTATAGAGAAGCCAGCGCCATTTTAGAGCAGTGACGCATAACTTTGGAAGACATTGTCACTGAAGGTAAAAGTAACCAGACTCCAAGAGTATGGCAATTACCATATATGTATATAGAGAGGAATCTCACCCAGACAGCAGTACAATGACTGCCGATCTCAGTCAGTGTGACACTATATAGGGACCCTGAATCGTAATCGAGCTGTAAACTGATAACTGTCCATATGTGTGTAAAGCAAACCTCTTAATACAGACCAAGATACGTTATGGCCATCAATGCCGCTAAAGGTGATATACTTATATAGGCCAACATGAAATGGCCATCAGTATCATTCAAATAGTGCGGATAGTACAAATAGTATATTCAAAGAGTGAATAGGTAGACAGTTGCTAACTGGTGTCGGCAGTATATATAAATGATCTAACGCATGCGCAATAGCAATGATGAATATCTGTATATAAAGTATCATCGGCGATATTAATAAACAATCTGGTTCATGCGCAGCGGCGTAATAGTAAAGTACATCTAAATAAAAAACAAGAAACAAATAAGATCGTGACGCCGTTCATATTCAATAGAAACATATATAGGGTGGAGACAAGATTATGGATCATCCCTCGTCCAGAATGATTAGCTACGTCATATTGTTATGTTGCTATAGTACCGATCATAATTCACTGTATAGTCCCTTGGCATAATAAGATACGGAGGATTACTGATTTGCCATATCACACACACGCACACACAACATAATTAGATGCGAAGAATTACTGGGTAACTATCAACACACAGCATGATTAGATGCGGCGAACTACTGGGTCACTATATGACGCATAACATATTTAGATATGACGGATTACTGGGTCACATATAGCGTAGCCGAAATACTGCAATATCACATATAGTGCCAATCGATGCCGCATAATGTAATGATGTCACATCTGATGTAGTCAAGTGCAATATATTGCTAGAACATCCCATGTGGCATGTCGCTACAATGCCACATATGATGTAATAGAGTGCGTTGTGTAGCTGTAATATCGCATCAACACTTTAGGATGTGGTCTATTACTATGATATGGAACCTCCATACGTATAACACAGTGAAAAATGGCAAGAATCATCATGGACAAATGTCCTGGACAACGAGGACCTATTAGTTATCCAACATATAAGGTGAAGTAGTTATAAATGTAGTAAAAGTGGACCAAGACTTGGAAGACTGAATATGCAAAAACAGAGCAGAAGAGCTCTGAGAAGCCCTACCATTTTTGTGCATATGTTTTTTTTTTCTTTTGAGAGGATGATGTACTACTTATATGCATTGGTTTAGCACTCCATGATTATTAGTGGTGCCCACTAGCTTTATATAATTAACCGCAACTGGAACTTGTCATCATCACTCATGATTTGAGACACAGGTTGCAGCTACACACCACCCAAATCACCAGAAGATGGAGGATACACCAGTGTTTGAGCATCACTACACACAAACTCCTCAGGTAGCTCCTGGGATTCTTGCTGTACTTGACAGGAGTCAAATTCTGGAAAAGAACCAGAAAATAGCTGCTGGGAGTGGGCAAAGGTGGAATCACTAGGTTTGTGACATTGGGCAGGATGGGAGAAAGAAGGGTCAGAGAGACGTTCCTGCAGTCCAGACTCATGGCTAGCGACAAGACTGGACTGTGTGGATGACCGGGTGGTGGAAAATTTACTGGAAGCAAGGCTGGCATCAGGACAGGGCTTACCTGGACAAGTGCAGGGCCCAGAGAGGAAGAGGGGCCCTGTGTTCTAATGTTCAGCCCTGTCACTGTAGTGCAGGGTGAGGGGCTAAACATCAGAAGACACAGGAGAGGGAGTAGGACCTGCACAGAGAGAGAAAAGGGTGAAGGACCAGATCACATGAAGGTTCTCAACTTTACAGTGTGGAGAGCGGCCGGACAGAAAGGAAGTGGAAGAAGACTGAGCTGTAAGTGCTGTGTGTTAGCGTCTCAATGTGTGTCAGTCAAGGTCTGTGTCAGTCAGTCAGTCAGTGTCAATTAGTGAGTGTCTGTGTCAATGTGTGTGTGTATATTAGTAGTGTCTCAAGCCCGAGGGCCTGGAAAAACTGTCAGGGCTGCGGGCTCCGGGCCGTCGCCGCATCCCCTCCCTGTATCCTGCAGCCGCCAGTGTCCACGTGCAGGGACCCGGTGCTGCTCCTAGTTCGGCCCCTGGGGGCGCCTCACCTCGCCCCGCTCCTGTCACTCGCTGTGCCAGCCGGCGCGAGCGTCCCCACCTCCTAGGGCGCGCGCCGGCTGTCTCAGATTTAAAGGGCCAGTCCGCCCCTAATTGGCATGTTCACATAATCACTCCCTATAAATCCCAGCATGCCCTGTCCCTCGTGTTGGAGCCTCCACATGCTTCCCATAGCATTTTGGCCCAGCTCCCTGTTGTTCCTGTCCGCTGCCCTTGACCCTTGTTCCTGTCCGTTACCCTTGCCCGTGATTCCTATCCATTGTCTCTGACACCTGCGGTTACGCCTAAGACCACCGTCCACACAGTCACCTGCCTACTACTCCTGCTACACCTTGCCCGCCGTCACTAGCAAACCAAACTAGGGGTAGCGACCTGGGGGTCGCTTGCCGCAGCAAGCCCATCCCGCCTTGCGGCAGGCTCTGGTGAAAACCAGCGGCCCCTTAGACTCCGCTCCCTGGTGCGGTTTATGCCATCGCTGGTGACGGTACAGAGGATCCACTACCCCAGTCGTGACAAAAACCTGGAGCCTGCCCTGACTGGAATCATTATCCACTGTCCATTTTACCATCTGTTCCCACTGCTTTGGCCTCAACAGCTGTGTACCTCACCCTCGCTTTACAATGAAGCCAGGAATGGTGGATGGACGCAATCCTTGTTGCCCCTCAGCATCAGGCATTGCACAATTCACCGACAATTCACCTGTAGGACAAAATAGAAAGACACAGGTCTATGCAGGAGAACTCTAAGCTGCTTGCCTGCCTGCCTGTCTATCTAACTAGCTGATATGCTACTGTTTATGCGGATGTATATGCTATGCTGTGTAGTAGCCCTAACAATGGATCTGACTGCAGAAAGGTATACCTCGAGCAGTCATGGAAATTGACCTGTGTGGATCAGAGAGTGACAGAAGCGGCTCCTGTCACTCACACTTAAATACTGCAATCGCAGCTCGCTTCACCCTCCATGAAGCGAGCTCAGCTCCTAAGCTCACTTCATAGAGTCCCCTGGACCCTATGGCATGGGTCATTAGAGATGTTTACATTCCTTAAAGCTTATGTAAGTAAACACTAGTGCTATGCAAGTAATTCTTTCCGTACATCAGCCAATGAAATACGGACACAAGTCTTGAAGAAAACCCAGCTCCAGGATATTTATACCATAAGAAGTGTCAGTGTAATTCTTCTCCTTACACATGAGATAATACTTTAACCCCTTCAGTACCGGGCTAATTATCATTTTTGCATTTCGTTTTTTCCTCCACGTGTTTAAAAGGCCATAGTGCTTGCATTTTTTAACCTACAGACCCACATGAACCCATATATTTGCGCCACTTATTGTACTTTGCAATGGCAGGCTTAATTTTTTGCATCAAAATCAGAAAAATTTAAATGTGTGATGAAATAAAAAAAAAAAAAATGCATTTTTTTTTAAATTTGGGGAGGTTTTGTGTTTAAACCGTTTGTCCTAGGCTAAAAATGACTTGTTATGCATTTTTCTCAAGTTGTTACTATTACAATGATATGTAACTTGTGTAACTTTTATTTTATTTGATGGCTTTTAAAAAATTAAAACTTAAAAAAAAAAATGCCCCTTAAAATTGCTCTATTACCATGCTTATAGCGCTTTTATCCTTTGGTCTATGAGGCTGTGTGAGGTGTCATTTTTTGAGCTATGATGTGTTCTTTCTATCGGTACCTTGATTGTGCATATGCAACTTTTTGATCACTTTTTATCACAATTTTTCTGGATTTGATGTGACAAAAAATGCACAATTTTGCATATTGAACTCTTTGAATTTTTTTGTGTTTACGCCATTTACCGTAAGAGATCAGGAATGAAATAAATTATTAGTTCGGGCGATTACGCACCCGGCCATACCAAACATGTTTATTTATTTATTTTTATTTTTAAAATAGGGATGATTTTAACTTTTATTAGGGGAGGGGATTTTTTATTAGGGGGGGACTTCTAGTATGCCTGCTCTGATCTACTATTGAGATGTATGCAGTATAGATATACTGCATATATCCATGAGATAGGCATTATATTGCTTTCTGCTGCTGCAGACAAAAACAATAGAATGCTGAGCCAGGATTAGCTCCATTACGGCACAGACCCCGGCCAGTAACAGATGCAGCGATCACTCCTCTGTGACCACGTTGGGGGGGGGGGAGAGAAGGGGGGCGATCGGGACAGATCGTCTGCTCCGGTTGCTCAGACTCAGGGAAGGATCCAGAAAAGAGTTCCTGGGAGCATGGTGGTAAATCTGAATCCCTTCTTTCCCTGGAGGGGTCAGGCTGTGGGGAAGGAGGCTGATCTGCTGGAGCAAGGGTTCCACTCCCTTTGGTAGCGTGGGTGGACTGCGTGGAAGACTGGGTGGTGGATAAGTTACTGGACACATTATCCGCTATCCACGTGATCACCTGTTCACACTGCTGCAGTTTCAATATCGTAAGTTGGGCGAAGAAGCTAGGAAGTGGACGTCTGCGGTTTGCCACTGCTACCTCCTCAACAGGTGCTGCTGTGTCACCCTGCCCTGAACCACAGCCTCTGTCAACTGCATGGCTTGGAACCTCATGCCATCGTCCTCGACCCTTACCCCTGAGGTTCATTATTTTATGGATACTGCACAGTATGGAGCTTAGATAGGCCTTGAGTAAGAAATACAGAAATCAGAAAATATACTAGTGGTCTCACTAGTTTTTGGGAGGCTGTGATATACAATCTGGTGATGGCTGCACCAATACACACTCTGTGACACCCCCTTTACACTGTGCAGGCAGTATTGAACTTAGATATGCCTTGCGTAAGAAATACAGAAATCAGAAAATATACTAGAGGTCCCAAAAAATAGTACTGAGCACTTCTTAGCAGTCTCTATGCAACACCTAAAGTCCCCTTTCTTCCAATAGTTGATCACCACAGTGTGCTGCTGAAATCGTGGTAGCTGCACTGCAAGTCCCAGCCAGCAGTCTGTAGTAATACAATTTAAAAATGATTTAAAAGCCTACTGGAACGCTAATTCCGTCCCTAACGCTCTCCCTGACCATCAGCAGCTCTGTCCCTAATCTCTTCCAGCATGCATGTGAGCCGAGCCTCGGCGGCCGCGATTTTTGAATGGCAGGGTCATCTGGTTTGTCCAACCAATCACTGCTATCGACATGTATGGGTCCCACGTCATCGCAGGATGTACCAAAGAGTCTCCTTCATGTTTATTGGCTGAGAAATTGCGCCCAAACTTACAGGAAACGGATAATGAGATTTTCTCGAGTATCACGAGATGCTCTTCCCAGTAATGAGTACCTTTGAGTACCTAATACTCGAACGAGTACCAAGCGCGGACGAGCATGTTCGCTCATCACTAGTAATCAGTACAGTAGCCTCGTAGAAAAGTATAGAAAATTCTCATTGTATGTGAAAAAGCCACAAATGAACTATACCGTGATGGTTTCCAAGGAAACTTTATTATATCTCCACCGTAAATGGAGTTTAATTTGCATGGACAATAATGTAATCATTAAAAAAAGGTCATATAACAATAATTTTCTTTGTATAATCGGCAAATTTCATTACAGGTCATTTTCACCATATAATTAAACTATGTTCTGTAATCAGCTAAAAAAAAAAGTTTTACTTACTGAATTATTAATAAATTATAGTAACCAATAGCATTATCAATGATGATAATAACGATGTTGATCATGATGATAATGAGGATGTTTACCATATGGACTAAAGTATCGGGACACCTACACAATTTACCTACGGGAGCTTTTAGAATTTTCCTTTCTAAATCCATAGACATTAATAGTGAGCTGGTCTCCGCTTTGCAGTAACGGTTTAACAGCTACTAGTGTCTACAGATAGGACCCATGGGAAGACACTGTAATTTGTGAGGAAACCTGTCAGAAAGTGATTCATTTCACTGCAGTGCCAGAAATTTAGCATCACATACTGCTGTTAAGGATGTCATATTTAGTGATGAGAGAAAATCCCAATGTTCGGTTCGGATCCCGAACATAAAAAAAAAAGATCTTTATCGGTTTATGTTTGCCAAACATTTACAAACAAATTACGAACGTACGGTAGAAGCATACGTTGCGTATATACACAATGATGTGGATACATGTATTACGCAAGGCCACAGCGTACAGTCAGCTCAGCAAGTCAAGATGTCCCATTAAGCCTCCCTTTTTGGCCTCGGAGAACTGCATGGTGAGGATAATGGACTATGATGGACACCTGGTCACTTCAGGGTTAAAAAAAATTAATCCTTATAGTATTAAAACGCTTAATTTTGTGACCCTCCCTGCATTGAAAATTTCACAATGTTCTAAGCCCTACTCCGTCAGCTCTCCCTCCCTACACTGACTAACTACCACTGCCTAACTAAATTCAGATGCTGTCCCTGCTCGTTTCCCTCTCCCTACTGAACAGCACAAGACTCAGGAAAGACTGTGAGAAAAATTGCCCTATTGTTGTGTTTTTATAGCATGTACATAACATACATAATGATGCTGATCGAACAGCCAATCACAGTAATGCCAGTAGTGATCATGGCTACTACATTACCTGATGTGCCCTTTCTTCCCCACACGTTTATTGGCTCTTTCAAGTTGGTGGTAACATATGGTGGTAAATACTTTCGATCAAAGTATTTTAGGAGTGATGCCAACAAAAAATTGTTAGAATTGTGAGAACAGTAACACGGTACCAGACTATTTTTTTCTCAGTTGTGGGAAGAAACTTTCGCTTGTTTGAATATGTTCTAAAATTATTGTTGTAACCATTCTGATCATCTAACAAATTGTTCATGATCGGCAAACATGAACAATTAGCTCCATCACTAGTCATATTTTGTGAAGTCATTACAATATTACAATGTGGTGCTGACCTTTTTGTACCTGAGTCAATGAGGTACTGACACAAGCCCTAGTAGAATCCCCCCCCCCCCCCATATATAAACTGGCTGCCATCTTTAATTATAAGAGGTCCACCTTAACCAATCATATAGGTAGGGTTTCTGTGTAATAAAGGGCAGGACGGGACCTCCATAAGAGACGCTGTCTACAACTCCTCTTCATTTTGGTTAAGAGCTTCACATGATTACCATGGAACTCCCTCAATCCCTTGCTCCCTAATCGTTTATGTGAAAATGTCTTGTCTAGACTAAAAAATAATTTTAAGAGAAATCATCAGATTTTATGTACTGTTAAATATGATTATAAAGAAAGCTATATTAGAATATTTTATGCTGTTTTCAGCTTTACATATAAACTCTTGACCTGTAGACTTTATATGTTAGGTTCTACTCAAATCTACTTTTTGTGAGCGGTAATGAAAATGACGCCCTTGTGGTCAATAAGGTCACTGGCATATGTTCTCCTCTTAACCTTACAGTCATCAATAACAAATCCTTCTCCAACTAGAGCTTTCCTGACAAATTCCTCATCATATGTGAGAGCATGGAACTTGTCTTTCCCTACTGTGAGATATGTCATATCTAAACCCCCAAGTAATATGAGGTGTCCTCCTGGTTTTAGCATCTCTGAGAACTTTCTGAGATTTCTGATATAATCATCTTTGTCTTTGCAGATAACATCTGGAAGAAAAGCGCTGATGATACAATCGGCTGGTGGTAAGACTATCGGGTCCGTCATATTTTCCTTTTCAAGGTTACATTGCACTAAATGTTGAATTGCTGATCTCACTTTGTTCTGACATTGGCCGCTAAAAGAAATATAAAAGAAAAAAAGAAAAAAGTGATTTCCCCATATTCTATATGAACACAGTGACATGAAGGCTCAGACGGCTGTGGATTACTGACTCCCAGTAATGGCAAAAGGCTTAAATAAAATGGATTGTCCACCTTTTATTTTCTTTAGTAAAATTAACAGCAGTTGTAACAATGAGTCCGCTCCTTAACTACACGACTAAAATACATTAAAGCACATTATATTTATTATGATGTCATTTTTATAATATAATGTCCTCTCGTTGATAAAGTATCACATTACTTTAACCCCTTGCCTCTAAAGCCTGTTTTGGCCTTAATGACCAGGCTCATTTTTCAAAATCTGACCTGTCTCACTTTATGCTCTTATAGCTCAGTGATGCTTTAACGTATGCTAGCGATTCTGAGATTGTTTTTTCGTCACATATGGCACTTTATATTAGTAGCAAAATTTGGTCACTACTTTGTGTATTTTTTGTGAAAAACATCAAAATATCAAGAAAAATTTGAAAATTTAGCATTTTATGAACTTCTGAAATTCTCTGCTTCTAAAAAAGGAAGTCATAGCAAATAAATTAGTTACTAAGTCACATTACCAATATGTCCTCTTTATTCTGGCATAATTTGGGAAACATATTTTACTTTTTTAGGGTGTTACGGGGCTTAGAAATTTATGAGCAAATTATCACATTTTGTGAAAATTTCCAAAACTGATTTTTTTTAGGGACCAGTTCTTTTTTTAAATGGATTTAGAGGGCTTGTATACTGAAACCCCCCATAAGTGACCCCATTTTGGAAACTAGACACCTTAAAGAATTAATCTAGGGGTATAATGAGCATTTTAACCCTACAGGGGCTGGAGGAAAGTATTTACAATTAGGCCGTAAAAAAATCGAAAATGTAAATTTTCAAATAATATATACGTTTAGATTAAAGTTTCTCATTTTCAAAAGGAACATGAGAAAAAAAGCATGCCAAAATTTGTAACGCAGGTTCTCCTGAATACAACGGTACCCCAGATGTGGGCGTAAACCACTGTATGGGCACACAGCCGGGCTCAGAAGTAAAGGAGCGCCAATTAGCTTTTTTAATGCAGATTTTGCTGAAGAAGTTTCTGAGCGCCAGGTGCATTTGCAGAGCCCCTGTAGTGTCCGGAGAATAGAATCCCCCCAAAAGTCACCCCATTTTCGAAAGTACACCCCTCAAAGAAATCATCTTGGGGTAGGATGAGCATTTTGACCCCACATGTATTAGAGGAAAGTATTCAAAATTAGACAGTAAAAATGAAAAACACAAATTTTTCCAATAATATGTTTGTTTAGTTTGAAATTTCTCAATTTCACGAGGAACAAGAGAAAAAAAGTACCCCAAAATTTGTAAAGAAGGTTCTCCTGAATACAACGGTACCCCATATGTGGGTGTAAACCACTCTATGGGCACACAGCCGGGCTCAGAAGAAAAGGAGCGCCAATTAGCTTTTTCAATGCAGATTTTGCTGAAGAAGTTTCTGAGCGCCAGGTGCATTTGCAGCGCCCCTGTAGTGCCCGCAGAAGAGAAACCCCCCAAAAGTCACCCCATTTTGGAAAGTACACCCCTCAAAGAATTCATCTTGGGGTGTGGTGACCATTTTGACCCCACAGGTATTAGAGGAAAGTATTTAAAATTAGATAGTAAAAATGAAAAACTTGAATTTTTCCTATAATATGTTTGTTTAGTTTGAAATTTCTCAATTTCACGAGGAACAAGAGAAAAAAAGTACCCCCAAATTTGTAAAGAAGGTTCTCCTGAATACAACGGTACCCCATATTTGGGCATAAACCACTGCATGGCCACACAGGAGGGCTCAGAAAGAAGGGAGCGCCAATTAGCATTTTCAGTTCAGATTTTGCTGAAGAAATTTCTGAGCGCCAGGTGCGTTTGCAGCGCCCCTGTAGTGTCCGCAGAAGAGAACCTCCCCAAAAGTCCCCCCATTTTGGAAAGTACACCCCTCAAAGAATTCATCTTGGGGTGTGGTGACCATTTTGACCCCAAAGGTATTAGAGGAAAGTATTCAAAATAAGACAGTAAAATTGAAAAACTAGAATTTTTCCAATAATATGTTCGTTTAGTTTGAAATTTCTCAATTTCACTAGGAACAGGGGATAGGCTGCATGCCCAAATCTGTAACGCAGGTTCCCCTGAGTAGAACGGTACCCCATATGTGGGCATAAACCACTGTATGGGCACACAGCCGGGCTCAGAAGGGAAGGAGCGCCAATTAGCATTTTCAGTGCAGATTTTTCCGAAGAAGTTTCTGAGTGCCAGGTGCGTTTGCAGTGCCCCTGTAGTGTCAGAAGAATAGAACCCCAGCAAAAGTCACCCCATTTAGGAAAGTACACCCCTGAAAGAATTTATCTTGGGGTGCAGTGAGCGGTTTGACCCCACAGGTATTAGAGGAAAGTATTCAAAATAAGACAGTAAAAATGAAAAACTCGAATTTTTCCAATAATATGTTCGTTTAGTTTAAAATTTCTTAATTTCACGAGGAACAGGAGAGAAAACGTACCCCAAAATCTGTAACGCAGCTTCTTCTGAGTAAAACAGTACCCCATATGTGGGCATAAACCACAGTATGGGCACACAGCCGGGCTCAGAAGGAAGGGAGCGCCAATTTGCTGGAGCAAAACCGCAGCTAGTAATAGTTATTAGAATAGCGCAGTTACTAAAATACAATAAAAAATTAGATTACAGGTAATGTGGGGTGGTTACGGGCAAACTGGGGCGGATACGGGCAACCTGCGGTGGTTACGGGTAATCTGGGAGTAAAACGCAATTATTACTATAATAAAAAGTGTGTTTTATTTTGTTTGTATGTTTTTCACTTTTTCACATTTACACTTTTTCACTTGTACTTTTTTCACTTTCATTTTCACTGTATTACTATGATTACTGTGATATTTTCTATCACAGTAATCATAGTTTAGTGACAGAGACCAAATTGGTCTCTGTCACTTTAAATTTTCAGAGCTAACTGCTTCTGACGCGCATGCGCACATCAGAAGCAGTCAGGACGTCGAGGAGGACAGAGCTCCAGGATCAGGTAACGTATGTGGGGAAGGGGGGGTGACTGGGGGACAGGGGTGACTGGGGGGGGTGGGGGGCGACGTGGGGGGGGCACGGTGACACTTTTTATCCCCTGTCACCAATGATTTATGGTGACAGGGGATAAAAAGTGCCGGGCAGCACTGGGAACAGGCGATCGGCGGTATATAGTATATACCGCCGATCGCCTGTTCCGGGACCCCACAGGGGGGGTCCCCAATCACTGCCCCATGCTCTCCGCTACCTCCGGTGGCGGAGAGCATGGGGTTTTCATTCATTTTCAAACATCGTTTATTCGCAGCGATGGGGGCGGCCATCTTGGATTTGATGGCCGCCCGGGGAGGGGGGGGGGTAGAGATCGGCCACAAGGGGGCTGATTTGAGGTCTGATTAATACTTATTTCATCTCCCCCCACCGTGGATTCACGGTGGGGGGGAGATGAAATGCAGCGGCGGCGCCGGTACTGGCGGATCGCCGCTATAACGGTAATAGCGGCGATCCGCCAGTACCGGGGGGGGGGAAGGGAACTGCCGGGGGAGGATCTGTAGTGGCGGCGGGAGGAGGCAACATGCAACAGCCCCCTCCCGCCGCCCGATCGCCTCCCAATGCAAACATATCCCCATAGACGCTGCGGTCGCATTGACCGCGGCGTCTATGGGGTTAACTGCCCGGGGGGAGCGCGGCTCCCCTCCGAGCAGAGGCAGCGGGAGGAGGCTATGTGACATAGCCTCCTCCCGCTGCCCGATCTCACCTCGGGACAGCGGGGGGAGGCAGGGAAGACATGACGTTTGGGAAACGTCATGTTGCGGGAACTACCTGCTTTACATGACGTTTCCCAAACGTCATTTTGCGGCAAGGGGTTAAAGTGTCACTGTTGTTATAACTTTCAAAATCTAAATCGACAGTAGATTAGAGATAAGCAAACTTTTCAAAGGTTCGTCCTGACCGGACTTCTGGATTTCGGTTTGATGAATTTCAGATTTCTTCGAATTTCATAGTTTAAAGCATCTATATGATACAGGGGTAGCGGATTTGGTTGAATTTAGGACATGTCAGTAACATCATTATCTTTTTGATATCTCAAAGTCAATTTTTTTTTTTAGACTTCAATATTCACCATGTCATATACACTCTCACAAGGAGCCAACTATTGTACTTGGAAAATCTGTATAGCACTTTTTTAAAAAACTTTTATTGTCCACAAATGCACGAGGTACATTTGTGTCTTAGGAGAACACGTATGTCATATACACTCTCACAAGGAGCCAACTATTGTACTTGGAATATCTGTAGAGCACTTTTTTAAGACTTTTATTGTCCACAAATGCACAAGGTATATTTGTGTCTAAAGATAACACCTATGTCATATACACTCTCACAAGGGAGACAGTATAGTACTTGTATGTCTGTAGAGACCTTTTTTTAGACTTTTATTCTCCACAAATGCACAAGGTATATTTGTGTCTTAGGAGAATATGTATGTCATATACACTCTCACAAGGGAGACAGTATAGTACTTGTATATCTATAGAGCACATTTTTCTTCTGTGCACCCTTTGCTCTCCTATGCCTAATCTATCTATCTTTCACCCTCTCTATTTTTCTCTCTCAATCAGTATATGTTTCTTCTCTCTGCTTTCCTAATATTCTTGAGGTCTCTGCTTTTGGAAATATCTTCTCAGCAGCACCAGCAGCAGCGTTTTATCGCAGTCTCCTTCCTCTCTCTCAGCACACTGCCTCATGCGGTCATGTGACCGCTCCTCTTAAAGCAATACCACGTCACACAGGGGGTGGGCTAGTGCAAGATCCCTGCTGATTGGATGTGTTCTGGGCATCATGGGAAAGCGCTTTTCCCGCCCGGAACACTTCCTGCTTTCTGAAATGGCGGCTGCCATTTTAGAAAGCAAGGAATAAAATTGTAAATCGGAGTGGACTCCCAAAAATCCGAATCCGACCGGATTCAGACTTTTGGAAAAATCTGAACCGGATCCCATATCGGCCGAACCGGTTCGCTCATCTCTAGATGTGATATAAAGCAAGTTTGCAATTTACATTCATTATTTTATTTTTTTAGTTATCATGGAAAACACGGCATCCTGTTTTCTGACTCTTTTCTCAAAGAGTCAGAAAACAGGAAGTCCTGTATATCCCAGGCAATCTGAGCACTTACAGAGACAAGGCAGTCATGTGACTGATGGACACATTAAGCCATGACTCTCTGTACTGGCCGGAATTCCTGTGTTAGTCTCTTTTTTACAACCAGCACAAGTCAGAAAATCTGCCTTCAGGAGACTGGACCTGGATACAGTAAGTATAGCTGTTATATAGCAGCCTTCAGGAGACTGGATCTGGATACAGTAAGTATAGTTGTTATTTAGCTGCCTTCAGGAGACTGGACCTGGATACAGCAAGTACAGCTGTTATATAGCTGCCTTCAGGAGACTGGACCTGGATACAGCAAGTATAGCTGTTATATAGCTGCCTTCAGGAGACTGGACCTGGATACAGCAAGTATAGCTGTTATATAGCTGCCTTCAGGAGACTGGACCTGAATACAGTAAGTATAGCAGTTATATAGCAGCTAGAGATGGGCGAATATACAGTAAGAACGAAGCAAAGCGCTTCGTCCCTATCTGTATTCCGTTCATCGGGCTGCTGCACTTTGAACTGTGATCCCCTCCGCGCCGCTCCTCTGTAGGTGCTGGAAAAAAGATGGATTCTGTCCTGGGAAACTGGGAGAATATTCCCAGGATGGGATCCATCTTTTCCCAGCACCTACAGAGGAGCGGCGCGGAGGGGATCACACTTCAAAGCGCCGCAGCCCGATGAGCGGAATACAGATAGGGAGGAAGCACTTCGCTTTGTCCTTACTGTATATTCACTCATGTCTAATAGCAGCGTTCAGGAGACTAGACCTGGATACAGTACTGTAAGTATAGCTGTTATATAGCAGCCTTCAGGAGACTGGACCTGGATACAGTAAGTACAGCTGTTATATAGCTCCCTTCAGGAGACTGGACCTGGATACAGTAAGTATAGCTGTTATATAGCTGCCTTCAGGAGACTGGACCTGGATACAGTAAGTATAGCTGTTATATAGCTGCCTTCAAAAGACTGGTCCTGGATACGGTAAGAATAGCTGTTATATAGCTGCCTTCTAGACACTGGACCCGGATACAGTATGTATAGCTGTTATATAGCAGCCTTCAGGAGACTGGACCTGGATACAGTAAGTATAGCTGTTATATAGCTGCTTTCAGGAGACTGGACCTGGATTTCTGGTAAGTTCAGCTTTGATTTTTAGCATGATAACAACAACAAAAAAATCAATGTATATTGCAAACTTGCTTTATTTCTCTATTTATTTATCTACTGTTGATTTAGATTTTGAAAGTTATAACGACAGGTACACTTTACGTACGTACGTTTTCGTTTTTTCCTCCTCCCCTTCTAAGAGCTCTAGCACTTTTAGTTTTCTATCTACAGGGCAATGTAAGGGCTTGTTTTTTACAGAAGTAGTTGTACTTTGTAATGGCATCTTTCATTCTACCATAACATGTATGAGGGAACCCCAAAATTATTATTTATGAAGATATAAATAGGTGAAATTGTAAAAAAGAATGCAATATGGTAACGTTTAGGGGGGGGGGGGGGGGGGGTTCCTGTGTCTACTTAATGCAATATACAGTAAAAGCGACATAATACCATTATTCTATAGGTCAGTCCGAACACAACCATATGTAGGTTTACACATATTTTTTTATGTTATATATTTTTTTATTAATGAAATCATTTTTTTGCAATTATTTATTAATAAAATGGGTCTATTGTGACGCTTATAATGGTAATATTTTTTCACCTACGGAGCTGTATGTGGTGTCATTTTTTCCGCCATGATCTTAATTTTATTTATACCAAAGATTTTATTTATTACAAATTTGTGAAGATCGGACGTTTTGATCACTTTTTATTATATAATTTTATAATTTTATTTATTTATATATATAATTTTATTTATATATAATGTAACAAAAATGGGTAATCCTGGCACTTTTTTTTCTCTTTTCGTTTATGCCCTTCGCCGTTAGTGATGCTGCTTGTTA